>NW_028318468.1:4490000-4788081 GCF_062004578.1 Staurois parvus
TAACAGGAGATTGTCCACCACTTTGTTGTAAAAGACATATGGACAAATTAAACAGAGTAATATTAACTTCAGGAGTCAATGTTGGTGAAGGAAAAGAAGGCACACATATTGTATATTGTGAAATCTGGACGCAGGAGAGATGGCACAGCAAATCTGTGTGAAGTTCACTAAATAAAAAAACACAGTAGTCTCTTTAAATCAGTTTTCTGTAACTTAAATTCCTGTTTAAAAAAAATAATTTCTATACATTTTATTTTCTGTTTTATTTTGCTGTCACATGACTGCACAGTCTCCCTACCTGTCCTTCTTCCCAAGTTTATGACACTTGTTTCCAGTGCCTGAGGGCTCTGAACAGGCAATGCAGCTTACTGTATTGACAAAGAAGCTCCTGCTAGGAACCCTTGTCATACAAGCAGAACAGGGTTGGGAGGAGTGGTGGGGTGGCAAAACAGACTATGGAGCTGCAGGCAAGCCCTGTATTTGCACAGTGTTCTGTAGATCTGATTGGCAATCTTAAGGATACAAACTGACCACACCAGCATGGAACTGGCAGGATCACCAGGTATTTGATAGCAAATTGGAGTATAGTGGCACAAGAGACAATATGTCATAAAAAGGAATGCTCTAGTAAAATATCAAATTTTAAGGTTTACATGCACTTTAAGAAGAGTGAGGGGAGGCACACATGAGGCTGTCAGTTAAATGCAAGCCATGTGCAAGAGACTGTCAGTTTGGTCAGAGGGAAAATTCTACTGCGATATGCTATGAAGAATCAGCTACACAGAACCTTGTCAGTTTCTACACTTTCAAGGACATATGAGGAATGGCAGATGACAGAAGGAACACTTATTCTCCAAAGGGAGAGAGAACTCCTGTCACATGATATGATTTTGGCAGAGCTTGAGCACAAATAGAGACAGATGAAAACCTTTGACTTCCTGGATTTTTCCTTTTGTAATAAATATGTGAATATGTGCAACCCGATGATTTTTTCTTAGCATATAAATGTTTATTAAAATTGGCATCAATAAAACAATACCATGTACTGTCTCCATGAAATGCACTACACAGTAAAGTTGTTACAGGTGAGAGGTTTAATGCATTACATGGAATGCCAACCATTTTTTTCTTTAAACATTTTGAAGCTAAACGAAAGCTGACCATAGACAGATTGAAATTCCATCCATCTATGACAGACTAATTGTACTGAAATCAATCTATCGACTGACCAGCCTGTCTGTTTTTTTTCTCCAACTATAGCCAGCAGCAGTAATCATTGTATTCTGACAGTGGGGAAACATCCTGCTGGCAGAACACAATAACACAACGGGAGGGATTCCCCCAGCAACACTGTGAGTTTTGATGTAGGAATTAAGTGATTTTTTTTTTCTTTCAACCAATACTTAAAGGAAAGAAAATTGCTTAATGTATGGCTAGCCTAAGGAAAACAATATCACCATGTATGTCAGAGGAATTGCAGAAAATCTATGGATAGTAAACTTTAGTTATCCTCACTGTCCAGTGTTCCATAGGCCACCCATATGCCACTTAACCTCTATGGAACAGTTGACACTAGGGAGCCAATGATAGACCTATTAGCCTGAGATCAGGAGAGACTGGTTTACAGAATATTCAGTCTACCCAGGGTGCCTTTAAGGTTTTTACTATTGCACCATTTAGTATAATGAACGTTTCATGATATCCTGAAGGGAGTTCTTTCAATTAGATATTTGGACTATGTGTAGAAGAACATTTCAGCGCAAAACTTGTAATGAGAAATGGTGTTTAGTTTGTTCAGAAATCCCTGTAGGCAGGTGCCTATTATGTACCTTTTTTTTTAAAAAAAGGTGTTTATTTATTTTGCTTTTATAAAACAAGTAAAATAACAGAAAGAGAGACAAATGACAAAAGGAACCCCAAACCAAAACATAGGGGTAAGGGTTACATGGAGAGGGGATGGAAGCAGGAATCAAGTTATTACCAGGCTATGAGCCCCTTACAGAAAACAATGACAATTAGAGATAGAAAAAAAATAGCATGGCAGACAAACAATGAAAAAACATACAACACACAGCTATACATACTCAACAGACACATCCATACACCAACACCTGCGCCATACATTGCCCATACACGACAGAAGAGATTGCTAGCCCATAACCTCCATTACTCAGGTCATAGAACCCTGTGACTGTGATAAGGGAGTATCTCCCCAGAAAGAGTCTGATATGTCCAACCAAGGTTGCCAGATTTTTGTGAACTGTATATGGCAGACCCGACCTTTATAGATCAGCTTATACTTAGGCAGAATAATGTTAACCATTCGATAGAATCGTTTTATAGAGAGCAGAGCTATTGTGTACCTTTAATTTGTTATGTTATGCCTGTGTTATGATGTTGGTACAGCGTCACTTTAATTATTATTTGGCTGATTACTGCAGGGTCAAGCCATGTGTGGCTGCAGATGTGTCATATCTTGTGTATATGGGTGTAAGTACTTCTGCAGAGGACCAGCCTAGGGTCTGTTCTTTGATGTTGACCCATGGGAGTTAATTGATCAAGACAGATGCTGGAATGTGATTCCTCCTCTGCTGCTGCTACCCTTTAAAATGGTTCATCTTCAGAGATTGCAGTTACTTTGACTTTGTTGCTATCGCCATATCTAGAGATGAGCGAATCGAACTTGGCGAAGTGGAATTCGTTTCGAATATTAGGAAAAATTCGATTAGCATACTTCGGATGCGCGAATCGAAATTTTTCCAAAAATGGCGGCGACATGTGTGGCGACGGAGCGGGGATCTCTGGGAAGGCGCGCAGACAAGGCGCGCTGACCCATAATGCATTCATTCATGACATGTGATCGCATTAGCCAATCAGCAGCCAGCCAGCCAGCACTGTGTAATGGTGGAGCTATAAATTGCGGCCATCTTACAATTCTCCATTTGCCTCCGGTCATTCAAGAGAGACAGACCTCTCTGTATTAGGGACAGAGTTAGGGCCACAGATACTTTAGGGACACAGAATCGTTACTTAGGGACACAGAATTGTTACTCAGGGACACAGAACTGTTACTCAGGGACACAGAACTGTTACTCAGGGACAGACACAGAATTGTTACTGAGGGACACAGAATTGTTACCGAGGGACACAGAATTGTTACTGAGGGACACAAAATTGATACTCAGGGACACAGAACTGTTACTCAGGGACACAGAACTGTTACTCAGGGACACACACAGAATTGTTACTCAGGGACACAGAATTGTTACTGAGGGACACAGAATTGTTACTGAGGGACACAGAATTGTTACTGAGGGACACAGAATTGTTACTCAGGGACAGACACAGAATTGTTACTGAGGGACACAGAACTGTTACTCAGGGACACAGAACTGTTACTCAGGGACACAGAACTGTTACTCAGGGACACAGAATTGTTACTCAGGGACAGACACAAAATTGTTACTGAGGGACACAGAATTGTTACTGAGGGACACAGAATTGTTACTGAGGGACACAGAATTGTTACTCAGGGACGCAGAATTGTTACTCAGGGACACAGAATTGTTACTCAGGGACACAGAACTGTTACTCAGGGACACAGAATTGTTACTCAGGGACACAGAACTGTTACTCAGGGACACAGAATTGTTACTCAGGGACAGACACAGAATTGTTACTGAGGGACACAGAATTGTTACTGAGGGACACAGAATTGTTACTGAGGGACACAGAATTGTTACTCAGGGACACAGAATTGTTGCTTAGGGACACAGAACTGTTACTCAGGGACACAGAATTGTTACTCAGGGACACAGAACTATTACTCAGGGACACAGAATTGTTACTCAGGGACAGACACAGAATTGTTACTGAGGGACACAGAATTGTTACTGAGGGACACAGAATTGTTACTGAGGGACACAGAATTGTTACTCAGGGACACAGAATTGTTACTGAGGGACACAGAATTGTTACTGAGGGACACAGAATTGTTACTGAGGGACAACAGAATTGTTACTCAGGGCCACAGAATTGTTACTCAGGGCCACAGAATTGTTACTCAGGGACACAGAATTGTTACTCAGGGACACAGAATTGTTACTCAGGGACACAGAACTGTTACTCAGGGACACAGAATTGTTACTCAGGGACACAGAACTGTTACTCAGGGACACAGAATTGTTACTCAGGGACAGACACAGAATTGTTACTGAGGGACACAAAATTGTTACTGAGGGACACAGAATTGTTACTGAGGGACACAGAATTGTTACTCAGGGACACAGAATTGTTACTCAGGGACACAGAACTGTTACTCAGGGACACAGAATTGTTACTCAGGGACAGACACAGAATTGTTACTGAGGGACACAGAATTGTTACTGAGGGACACAGAATTGTTACTCAGGGACAGACACAGAATTGTTACTGAGGGACACAGAATTGTTACTGAGGGACACAGAATTGTTACTGAGGGACACAGAATTGTTAATGAGGGACACAGAATTGTTAATGAGGGACACAGAATTGTTACTCAGGGACACAGAATTGTTACTGAGGGACACAGAATTGTTACTCAGGGACACAGAACTGTTACTCAGGGACACAGAATTGTTACTCAGGGACACAGAACTGTTACTCAGGGACACAGAATTGTTACTCAGGGACAGACACAGAATTGTTACTGAGGGACACAGAATTGTTACTGAGGGACACAGAATTGTTACTCAGGGACAGACACAGAATTGTTACTGAGGGACACAGAATTGTTACTCAGGGACACAGAATTGTTACTCAGGGACACAGAATTGTTACTCAGGGACACAGAATTGTTACTCAGGGACACAGAACTGTTACTCAGGGACACAGAATTGTTACTCAGGGACACAGAACTGTTACTCAGGGACACAGAATTGTTACTCAGGGACAGACACAGAATTGTTACTGAGGGACACAGAATTGTTACTGAGGGACAGACACAGAATTGTTACTGAGGGACAGACACAGAATTGTTACTGAGGGACACAGAATTGTTACTGAGGGACACAGAATTGTTACTGAGGGACACAGAATTGTTACTCAGGGACACAGAACTGTTACTCAGGGACACAGAACTGTTACTCAGGGACACAGAATTGTTACTCAGGGACACAGAACTGTTACTCAGGGACACAGAATTGTTACTCAGGGACAGACACAGAATTGTTACTGAGGGACACAGAATTGTTACTGAGGGTGTCAGGGACCACGGCTCCTTGGTCCGCGATCGCGGCTCCGTCCCTTGCGCATGCGCGGTGGCGGCGGATCGCGCCGGGACACAGGCACTAGGTCCCGGCGAGCCGCGGCTGACAGGACGCCGCGCATGCGCAGTAGGAGCCGCGGGCGCGCCTCAGGCGTCCAATGACAGCCGGGGGCGCGTCCTAGCCGGCCAATGACAGTGCAGGGCGCACTATTTAAAGATGCCCTGCACTGTCACAGATTGCCGCAAGGTCTTCCTGTGATCCTGAGTTCCTGCACCTATCTTGTGACCCTGATTGACCCTGACTATTCTGCCTGCTCCTGCGTTTGACCCGGATTGTCCTGACTACTCTGCCTGCTCCTGCGTTTGACCCGGATTGTCCTGACTATTCTGCCTGCTCCTGCGTTTGACCCGGATTGCCCTGACCATTCTACGGATTGACTTCCCTGCTGACCCTGCTTGTGACCCGACTACTCTCGCCTACCGATTCTGTACCCCGCTTACCCTCACGGGCCCACGATCCGTTACTACCCTGCTGGGGCCGCCATCCTCTTCATATCTGGCTCTCCCGGTACCTGTCCCCAAGGGTCTCCTCAGCCACTGGCGGGCCTGCTCGGAGGTCGTGACCTGGCCCGGGACTGTTTCAAGTCCATCCCCACCATCAGGGGCTCTGGTGAAAGCACAGCCCGGGCTTAGACCCCACGCTCTGAGTAGGTCTGTCAGTTGGCAGCCTGAGGCACCACCTGGCGGATCATAACAGTACCTTGCGGCCATGACAGAGCCAGGAAGTGGACCGGCGTCCCTAGAGGATATTTGTCAGCACCTGGCCACCTTGCCCCAGGCTTTCCAGAACTTCCACAGTCGCTGCGCCCGACTGGAGGACCGCATGGAGTCAATAGCCCCCCTGACTCCCCCTGCTCAGAGTCCCCCACCTGCAGGACCTCCCGCTAACCCGGTATCCGGAGCGGTTGCCACATCCCTAGCTCCTGAACCCCGCGTTCCTCTGCCGGAACGATTCCGTGGTGATCGGAGCCGCTTCCGAGCCTTCCGGAACGCCTGCACCCTATACTTTGACTTACAACCCCGCACGTTCACCACTGAGACCGTCAAGGTGGGGTTTATAGTCTCCCTCCTTCAGGATGAGCCCCAGGATTGGGCTCACCGTCTGATGGAGAAGCACGACCCCCATCTTGACTCCGTGACCGAGTTCTTTCGGGCCATGGCCGTCTTGTATGACGACCCTCAGCGAGCTGCTTCCGCTGAAGCGACTCTATACTCCCTGCGGCAGGGCCGCCGGACAGCCGAAGAATACGCGTCCGATTTTAGGCGTTGCATGGGCGACACCAGATGGAACGATGCGGCCTTATGTCACCAGTTCCGCATCGGGCTGTCTGAGCCTCTCAAGAACGAACTAGCGCGAGTAGGCCTACCTGACTCCCTGGAAAAACTGATTGAGTTGGCCATTCAAATTGACCGTAGACTAAGGGAACGTCGGCTGGAAAGGAGCAGTCAGGGTCAAAGGGTGGCATGGATTCCTTCCAGAGATACAGCTCCAACCCCAGGGAACCATCCGCGAAGCACGGAAACAGGGGACCACCCGGAACCCATGCAGCTGGGATTGGCCCGCTCTCACTTATCGGTCGAGGAACGTCAAAGGAGACTATCACAGAACCTATGTCTGTACTGCGGGGAAGCTGGTCATCAGGTGCGCTCCTGTCCTGCTAAAATGAGTAAGTCCACGCCCGTTTCTTTTACTCTACCCGCAGGAAGGGATGATCAGTCGAGTTACCTGGCCATTCCTGTGTCTTTACAGCTCCCCGGAGGAACATTGTCGGTGACCGCAATCGTTGACTCAGGAGCCTGTAGTTGCTTCATCGATCTGACTTTTGCCCACCGGCAAAAAATCCCTCTCCAGACCAAAGAAAGGGGGTTCAACATCTTCTTGGCAGATGGGTCTCGTATAAAATCAGGGGTGGTGGACCAGGAGACACCACCCATTTTCACCACAATGGCAGACCATCACCAGGAGTTCCTCCGTTTGGATGCCATCGCATCCCCCCTTTTTCCAGTCATTCTGGGCCTCCCTTGGCTGAGGGCCCATAACCCCCAGATTGACTGGGAAAAGGGAACAGTTCAATTTTGCTCACCCTATTGTTTAAGTCACTGCCACGTCACAGGATCCGTGGTTCCCCGGTTCCTCCTGTGCTTGGATGGTGACACCGATCTATCCCAGGTTATTCCCCCGGCCTACCATGACTTCTTAGACGTCTTTAGTAAGCGAGGAGCTGACGTTCTCCCTCCGCACCGTTCCTACGACTGCCCCATAGACCTCCTACCCGGATCTGAAATCTCATTCGGCCGTATCTTTCCCTTGTCCGAAGCAGAATCAGGAGTACTGAGGGAATACATTGATGAGAACCTTCGGAAGGGATTTATTCGTCCATCCACATCCCCAGCCGGGGCCGGGTTATTCTTCGTAGAGAAGAAGGACAAATCGTTATGGCCCTGCATAGACTACCGTGACCTGAACAAAATAACGGTAAAGAATCGTTATCCTTTACCCCTAGTCCCCGAGCTCCTCCAGAGATTGAGATCGGCAACGATATTCACTAAATTAGACCTGCGGGGGGCCTATAACCTTGTCCGTATCAGGGAGGGGGATGAGTGGAAGACGGCGTTCCGTACGAGATTCGGTCACTACGAGTACTTGGTGATGCCGTTCGGGCTCTGTAATGCACCGGTGACCTTTCAGCACTTTATCAATGATGTTTTTCGTGACCTTCTTGATATTTTTGTGGTGGTTTATTTGGATGACATCTTAATTTTTTCCCCTTCACTGGAGGTTCATCGGGGTCACGTGATACGGGTATTAGAACGGTTGCGTCAACACGGGCTATACGCAAAGGCAGAAAAGTGCTGTTTCGAACAGCACGAAACCACATTCTTGGGACTGGTTCTCTCTTCCGCGGGGGTCGCGATGGATCCCCAGAAAGTCACCGCGATCTTAGATTGGCCAATACCCGCCGACGGGGGTACAGCGTTTCATCGGTTTTTCCAACTTTTACAGGAAGTTTATTAGGAACTTCTCCGGTCTGGTCTCCCCGATCACGCAACTGACGAAACAAGGGGTCCGCTTTAAGTGGACTCCCGAAGCGCAGACAGCCTTCGAAAAGCTCAAAGAATTGTTCACCTCTGCTCCCATTCTCTGCCATCCAGATGCTTCTCTCCCATATGTGTTGGAAGTGGACGCCTCCGAAAATGCTGTAGGGGCGGTTTTGTCCCAAAGGAATGGTACCAAGGAACTTCTGCACCCTGTGGCGTTCTTCTCCAGGAAGTTGACTCCAGCGGAACGCAACTACGACATTGGAGATCGGGAGCTCCTGGCCATTAAAACTGCTCTTGAAGAATGGAGGTATTTACTGGAAGGAGCCACACACCCAATCCTAATATTCACAGATCACAAAAACCTTGAATATTTGAGAACGGCAAAACGATTGAGACCTCGCCAAGCGAGATGGGCGCTTTTCTTCTCTCGATTCTCTTTCCATATAACGTACCGACCCGGTACTAAGAACACTAAACCAGACGCTCTGTCCCGCATGTTTGAGGACCCCGACGACGCTGTGCTACCTGACACCATCTTACCTTCTGGGAGTTTCCTCGCTCTACAAACGGAACTTCGCTCCCGGCTTCTTGATGCTTCTGTAGGACTACCAGTTCCGTCTGAATCACCCCTCCAGAGCCACGGTGGGCTAATTTGGAAGGAAGACCGGATCATGGTCCCAGAAGAAGTGCGAACCCTGGTCCTAGGGCACTGCCACGACCATCCTATGGCGGGCCACTTCGGGGTAACGAAGACGCTGGATCTGCTACGGCGCTCGTTCTGGTGGCCAGACATGATCAAGGATTGTGAGCAGTACGTCCGAACGTGTTCCACCTGTCAAAGGAACAAGCCCTCCAGGAGCAGGGCATGGGGATTGTTACGTCCATTACCCATACCCAAGTGGGCTTGGCAAATGATAGCCATGGATTTCGTGGTCGAACTTCCACCATCCCAGGGCTACACTGCAATAATGGTGATCGTCGACCGCTTCTCAAAGATGGCACATTTCGTGCCCCTGGAGAAGACCCCATCAGCACCGGAAACGGCACGGATCTTCATCAAGGAAGTGGTTAGGCTTCATGGTGTTCCCGAAGATATAGTATCTGATCGGGGGGTCCAATTCACCTCCAGGTTCTGGAACGCCTTATGTAAATCGCTGGGTATCAAGCTGTCGCTTTCATCCGCCTACCATCCACAGACCAACGGCCAAACTGAGAGAACAAACCAGACGCTGGAACAGTACTTACGGTGCTACACATCCTACCTTCAGGATGACTGGCTGTCGTTGCTGCCTTCCGCGGAATTCGCGTACAACAACTCGAGTCACTCAGCCACGGGTCAATCCCCGTTCTTTTCCAATTATGGGTATCATCCCACATTCCTCCCTGATCTGATGCCTGAGAATCCGGTACCAGCATCTCAAGACATCTTGAACTTCTTTTCTGTCAATAACAAGACAATTCAGGAAGCCATCGCTAAAGCCCAAGAGGACAGTAAGAGGGCATTCGACAGAAAGAGAAGAGGAGAATTACTGCTTCAACCAGGGGATCAGGTTTGGCTAGCAACAACCAACTTGAAGATGCTATGTCCTTCAAAGAAGCTGGGACCCAAGTTCATCGGCCCATTTCCGGTGAAGCGAGTGGTTAACGAGGTGGCCTACGAGCTCGAGCTTCCGCAGACCTTCAAGGTACATCCTGTCTTCCATGTATCTCTCCTGAAGCCATCCAGACCGGATCCCTTCCTGGACCGTGAATCCAGACCTCCCGAGGCAGTCACTATAGGTGACCAGGAGGAATTTGAAGTGGAGACTATCCTCAGTTGCCGAAGGAGGGGGGGCCAGACAGTTCCTGATAAAGTGGAAGGGGTATGGCCCTGAGGAGAACTCATGGGAACCCGCCCAGAACGTCCACGCGCCCAGGCTCATCCGGGAGTTTTTTCGTGCTCACCCGCGGTGGAGAGATCAGTGGGGCTCCCGGAGGGTGCCCATTGGGGGGGGGCAATGTCAGGGACCACGGCTCCTTGGTCCGCGATCGCGGCTCCGTCCCTCGCGCATGCGCGGTGGCGGCAGATCGCGCCGGGACACAGGCACTAGGTCCAGTCGAGCCGCGGCTGACAGGACGCCGCGCATGCGCAGTAGGAGCCGCGGGCGCGCCTCAGGCGTCCAATGACAGCCGGGGGCGCGTCCTAGCCGGCCAATGACAGTGCAGGGCGCACTATTTAAAGATGCCCTGCACTGTCACAGATTGCCGCAAGGTCTTCCTGTGATCCTGAGTTCCTGCACCTATCTTGTGACCCTGATTGACCCTGACTATTCTGCCTGCTGCTGCGTTTGACCCGGATTGTCCTGACTACTCTGCCTGCTCCTGCGTTTGACCCGGATTGTCCTGACTATTCTGCCTGCTCCTGCGTTTGACCCGGATTGCCCTGACCATTCTACGGATTGACTTCCCTGCTGACCCTGCGTGTGACCCGACTACTCTCGCCTACCGATTCTGTACCCCGCTTACCCTCACGGGCCCACGATCCGTTACTACCCTGCTGGGGCCGCCATCCTCTTCATATCTGGCTCTCCCGGTACCTGTCCCCAAGGGTCTCCTCAGCCACTGGCGGGCCTGCTCGGAGGTCGTGACCTGGCCCGGGACTGTTTCAAGTCCATCCCCACCATCAGGGGCTCTGGTGAAAGCACAGCCCGGGCTTAGACCCCACGCTCTGAGTAGGTCTGTCAGTTGGCAGCCTGAGGCACCACCTGGCGGATCATAACAGAGGGACACAGAATTGTTACTGAGGGACACAGAATTGTTACTGAGGGACACAGAATTGTTACTCAGGGACAGACACAGAATTGTTACTGAGGGACACAGAATTGTTACTGAGGGACACAGAATTGTTACTCAGGGACAGACACAGAATTGTTACTGAGGGACACAGAATTGTTACTGAGGGACACAGAATTGTTACTGAGGGACACAGAATTGTTACTCAGGGACAGACACAGAATTGTTACTGAGGGACACAGAATTGTTACTGAGGGACACAAAATTGTTACTCAGGGACAGACACAGAATTGTTACTGAGGGACACAGAATTGTTACTGAGGGACACAGAATTGTTACTGAGGGACACAGAATTGTTACTCAGGGACACAGAATTGTTACTCAGGGACACAGAACTGTTACTCAGGGACACAGAATTGTTACTCAGGGACACAGAACTGTTACTCAGGGACACAGAATCGTTACTCAGGGACACAGAATCGTTGAATTAAAGAGTATGTCAGACAACACGCAGAGGAGTGTCAGAGGAGGCCATGTTTTAGGAGTGAGCAGACGTGGCAGCAGAGGAAGGGGTCGAGGCAGCACTAGTCGCAGCCAGAGGCCAGTGCTCCCGGTGTCATCCAGCGGTCGTGTCTCCACCGACAACCCTGCCGTCATCGATTGGTTGGCTCGGTCGTCTTCCTCTTCCCAGGTCACCTCTGACACCTACAGCCAACGGTCGGTGGGTACGTCAGACACAACCGTTAGTTGGCATGGCCCGGGAGCAAGCCCACTGAAATCACGTGTCCTCTACCTGCCCCTGTCCTTTGGTGTTCCCTCACCAAGCGAAGTATCGCATGCTGTGGGCTCAGCCCCACTGTACAGTGAGGAAGAGCTAACAGAGGGTGGTCAGGAACGGGGGGAGACATCCGCCTCTTCAGCAGCCAGGCGAAGAAGTACTGGCGAGGAGAGTGGCTCGGTAGCCGGTCTAGAGACAGGTCTGTCTCCTGACCCACACCCAGCCGAGGGGGCTAGTAGTGAGGAGGAGACCCTAATTGATGATGATGAGGCTGATCGCACTTGGCAGCCTTGTCGTCATCAGGCTATTTCTTCTGCATCATCAGGAGAAGAGGGTGCCAGCTTGGCAGCGAGCAAAACAGTCGGTGGGTTGCCCAGGAGGCAGCAGGGTCGCAGCAGTGTCAGTGGAGGCAAACGGCCACGGAGTAGAGCACCAGCTCCACTGCAGCCTACCACCACGGCCAGTAGTGGTGCCGGTGTGCACGGAGGAAGTAGCAGTCAGCCAGTGAGGAGTAGCGGGGGCAAAGTTTCCTACTCGGCAGTGTGGCAATTTTTCGTCAAGCCGCCCGAGGAAGTAAACGTAGCCGTATGTCGACTATGTGGGCAGAAAGTCAAGCGTGGCCAGGGGGCCCATGTTGGGACTACAGCGTTGCGTCAGCATATGCAGCGTCGCCATTCGGTGGCCTGGGAAAACCGTGATAAAGATACGGCGGTTCTGCCTGCCCCAGCCCCCGCTCCATCACCCGCTCCGTTACTTGCTCCGTCACCCGACATCAATCGCCCTCTATCAGCCAGTCAAGGCTCCAACACCTCTGCTGAGGGGAGTTGTCGCTCGTTGGCATCTTCCGCTCGTTCAGATGCTCCTTCTCCTGCTACTCCTCTTCACGGATTCCGTCAGCAGTCTTTCTTGGAATCCGTTTCCAAGAGACAACAGTTTGCGAGCACGCACCCGACGGTGCAAAAGCTGAACGTCCTCCTGTCCAAGTTGCTGGTGCTGCAGTCCCTCCCTTTCCAAGTGGTGGACTCAGCACCTTTCCGAGAAATGATGGCTTGTGCCGCGCCGCGGTGGAGAGTGCCAAGCCGGCATTTCTTCGCCAAAAAGGCAGTGCCAGCCCTGCATTCACATGTAGAAGAGATGGTGGGCCAGTCTTTGAGCCTGTCGGTCTCTGCCAAAGTGCACGGCAGCGCCGACGTGTGGAGCTGTAACTATGGTCAGGGACAGTACATGTCATTTACGGCCATCTGGGTGAACGTGGTGCCGGCACAGCCGCACCAGCGACTTGGACAGGTCACGCCGCTTTTGCCTCCACGTTTGCACGTCCTTGGTCCAGCAAAGATGTCCGCCTCTACCACCTCTTCTTCCGCCGTGTCCTCAGCCGCCACCCCCGTGCCAAGTCCCATTACCCGACCGGCATATCACATGTGCAGGGCGCAACGGTGTCACGCTGTGCTGCACCTGGTATGCCTTGGCGAACGTAGTCACACAGGGGAAGAACTTCTGAGTGTAATGAACAGAGAAATCGACAGATGGCTGTCTCCGCGCAAACTGAAAATCGGAACCATGTTGACCGACAACGGAAAGAACATGGTGTCTGCTCTGCGTCAAGGAAGGTTGTGCCATGCGCCATGCATGGCTCACGTGTTCAATCTGGTTGTCAAGCGGTTCCTAAAATCCACCATCCCACTGCAAGACATCCTTAAAATGTCACGTAAACTTTGCATGCATTTCAGCCATTCCTACACCGCAAAGCACACCCTCCTTGAGCTGCAGCGGCAGAACGGAATTCCACAGCATCGCCTGATCTGCGACGTTGCAACAAGGTGGAATTCAACCCTACATATGTTAGACCGCCTTTACGAACAGCGAAAGGCCATCACCGATTTCTAGATGTTACAAGCGGATAAAGGTACTCCCCTGTGTAACTTAGATGTCAGCCATTGGCAGCTCATGCGTGACACCTGCCGCTTGCTCAGGCCCTTTGAGGAGGCCACGCTATTCGTGAGTCGGCAGGACTATGGGATGAACGACGTCATTCCTCTGTTGCACGTCCTGGAACAAATGCTGTTAACAATGGCTGGTCAGGGTGAGGTAGACGTGGCGCACAGATCTCAACGCCACATGACCCCTGTGGGGGCAGGACAGGAAGAAGAGGAGGAGGTAGAGGAGGACATTGGTGCTCAGGAATTATTGAGTGAAATGGGTGGTTTTTCCACTCAGCGGACAGGAGTGGAGGAGCAGGAGCATCTGGTAGAGGAGGAGGAGGAGGAGACAGAGAACCCAGACGCACCGTGGCAGTATGCTGTGGAGATGGAGGCAGGGAGTCCCTCGCATTCCTTGGCACAAATGGCCCATAGCATGCTCGGTTGCTTGCGTAGCGACAGCCGAATAATAACCATCAGACAGAGGGATGACTTTTGGCTGTCCACCTTGTTCGACCCTCGCTACCGTTCAAAAATGGTGGCCTTTTTCACACCTGCTGAGAGGGAGGCCAAAATAACGTACTATAAAAACCACCTATGTAGTCAGTTGGTCTCTGCCTTTCTGCGCCAACGTCCATCCTCAGACACTGTGGGCCCTGTGCGCTCGCGTTCCGCTGCCATGGCAGCAGGGGAGGGGTGGGGTGGTAGGAGCAGTGGCAGCTCCACCAGCAGCGGCTGCCTCAGTCTGCAGTCGATGATGAGTAGCTTTCTTCACCAGCGCAGTGAGGAAACTACTAACCAGCCGCAGCAGCAGCATCAGGTGGACCTGGAGCAGGACCTCAAACAACAGGCTTGGGCCTACTTGGACAGCACCCTGCCAACCGAGGTAGACAATCCCCTTGACTACTGGGCAACGAAACTTGACCTTTGGCCCCAACTAGCTGAATTTGCCCTTGAAAGGCTGTCATGCCCGGCCAGTAGCGTGGCATCGGAGCGCGTGTTTAGTGCGGCAGGAGGTATTGTAACTCCGCGGAGGACACGCCTGTCCACCCAAAGTGTGGAGAGACTCACGTTTGTGAAAATGAATCAGGCGTGGAATAGTCTGGATTTCAAACCACCAGTTCCTGACACAACTGACTAAATCTGCCATGAATCATGCCCCAAACATGTTAACTCTGCCATGTGGCACTTTCAAGTCTCCTCACACTGCTGGTGGGTTCCATTTTGTCATAGGGTGCTGGCAGATTACGGGCCTCCCATTGCTGCTGCCAGGCCCGTAATCTGCCATGGGCCCCCGTACCGCCTCCTCATGCTGCTGCCAGGTCCAGAGTCTCTCAAGGGTCCCTGTATGGCCTCCCATTGCTGCTCTCTCCATCGCCACACTCTGCCATGTGCCACTTTCAGGTCTCCTCACACTGCTGGTGGGTTCCATTTTGTCATAGGGTGCTGGCAGATTACGGGCCTCCCATTGCTGCTGCCAGGCCCGTAATCTGTCATGGGCCCCTGTACCGCCTCCTCATGCTGCTGCCAGGCCCGTAATCTGTCATGGGTCCCTGTACGGCCTCCCATTGCTGCTGTCTCCATCGCCACACTCTGCCATGTGCCACTTTCAGGTCTCCTCACACTGCTGGTGTGTTCCATTTTGTCATAGGGTACTGGCAGATTACGGGCCTCCCATTGCTGCTGCCAGGCCCGTAATCTGTCATGGGCCCCTGTACCACCTCCTCATGCTGCTGCCAGGTCCAGAGTCTCTCATGGGTCCCTGTACGGCCTCCCATTGCTGCTGTCTCCATCACCACACTCTGCCATTTGCCACTTTCAGGTCTCCTCACACTGCTGGTGGGTTCCATTTTGTCATAGGGTGCTGGCAGATTACGGGCCTCCCATTGCTGCTGCCAGGCCCGTAATCTGTCATGGGCCCCCGTGCCGCCTCCTCATGCTGCTGCCAGGTCCAGAGTCTCTCATGGGTCCCTGTATGGCCTCCCATTGCTGCTGTCTCCATCGCCACACTCTGCCATGTGCCACTTTCAGGTCTCCTCACACTGCTGGTGGGTTCCATTTTGTCATAGGGTGCTGGCAGATTACGGGCCTCCCATTGCTGCTGCCAGGCCCGTAATCTTTCATGGGCCCCCGTACCGCCTCCTCATGCTGCTGCCAGGTCCAGAGTGTGTCATGGGTCCCTGTACGGCCTCCCATTGCTGCTGTCTCCATCTCCACACTCTGCCATGTGCCACTTTCAGGTCTCCTCACACTGCTGGTGGGTTCCATTTTGTCATAGGGTGCTGGCAGATTACGGGCCTCCCATTGCTGCTGCCAGGCCCGTAATCTGTCATGGGCCCCCGTACCGCCTCCTCATGCTGCTGCCAGGTCCAGAGTCTCTCATGGGTCCCTGTACGGCCTCCCATTGCTGCTGTCTCCATCGCCACACTCTGCCATGTGCCTCTTTCAGGTCTCCTCACACTGCTGGTGGGTTCCATTTTGTCATAGGGTGCTGGCAGATTACGGGCCTCCCATTGCTGCTGCCAGGCCCGTAATCTGCCATGGGCCCCGGTACAGACTCCTCATGCTGCTGCCAGGCCCGTAATCTGTCATGGGCCCCTGTACCGCCTCCTCATGCTGCTGCCAGGTCCAGAGTGTGTCATGGGTCCCTGTACGGCCTCCCATTGCTGCTGCCAGGCCCGTAATCTGCCATGGGCCCCCGTACCGCCTCCTCATGCTGCTGCCAGGTCCACAGTGTGTCATGGGTCCCTGTACGGCCTCCCATTGCTTCTGTCTCCATCGCCACACTCTGCCATGTGCCACTTTCAGGTCTCCTCACACTGCTGGTGGGTTCCATTTTGTCATAGGGTGCTGGCAGATTACGGGCCTCCCATTGCTGCTGCCAGGCCCGTAATCTGTCATGGGCCCCTGTACCGCCTCCTCATGCTGCTGCCAGGCCCGTAATCTGTCATGGGTCCCTGTACGGCCTCCCATTGCTGCTGTCTCCATCGCCACACTCTGCCATGTGCCACTTTCAGGTCTCCTCACACTGCTGTTGGTTTCCATTTTGTCATAGGGTGCTGGCAGATTACGGGCCTCCCATTGCTGCTGCCAGGCCCGTAATCTGCCATGGGCCCCCGTACCGACTCCTCATGCTGCTGCCAGGTCCAGAGTGTCTCATGGGTCCCTGTACGGCCTCCCATTGCTGCTGTCTCCATCGCCACACTCTGCCATGTGCCACTTTCAGGTCTCCTCACACTGCTGGTGGGTTCCATTTTGTCATAGGGTGCTGGCAGATTACGGGCCTCCCATTGCTGCTGCCAGGCCCGTAATCTGCCATGGGCCCCCGTACCGACTCCTCATGCTGTGACGTTGCAACAAGGTGGAATTCAACCCTACATATGTTAACCGCCTTTACGAACAGCGAAAGGCCATCACCGATTTCCTGATGTTACAAGCGGATAAAGATACTCCCCTGTGTAACTTAGATGTCAGCCATTGGCAGCTCATGCGTGACACCTGCCGCTTGCTCAGGCCCTTTGAGGAGGCCACGCTATTCGTGATTCGGCAGGACTATGGGATGAACGACGTCATTCCTCTGTTGCACGTCCTGGAACAAATGCTGTTAACAATGGCTGGTCAGGGTGCGGTAGACGTGGCGCACAGATCTCAACGCCACATGACCCCTGTGGGGGCAGGACAGGAAGAAGAGGAGGAGGTAGAGGAGGACATTGGTGCTCAGGAATTATTGAGTGAAATGGGTGGTTTTTCCACTCAGCGGACAGGAGTGGAGGAGCAGGAGCATCTGGTAGAGGAGGAGGAGGAGGAGACAGAGGACCCAGACGCACCGTGGCAGTTTGCTGTGGAGATGGAGGCAGGGAGTCCCTCGCATTCCTTGGCACAAATGGCCCATAGCATGCTCGGTTGCTTGCGTAGCGACAGCCGAATAATAACCATCAGACAGAGGGATGACTTTTGGCTGTCCACCTTGTTCGACCCTCGCTACCGTTCAAAAATGGTGGCCTTTTTCACACCTGCTGAGAGGGAGGCCAAAATAACGTACCATAAAAACCACCTATGTAGTCAGTTGGTCTCTGCCTTTCTGCGCCAACGTCCATCCTCAGACACTGTGGGCCCTGTGCGCTCGCGTTCCGTTGTCATGGCAGCAGGGGAGGGGTGGGGTGGTAGGAGCAGTGGCAGCTCCACCAGCAGCGGCTGCCTCAGTCTGCAGTCGATGATGAGTAGCTTTCTTCACCAGCGCAGTGAGGAAACTACTAACCAGCCGCAGTTGCAGCAGCATCAGGTGGACCTGGAGCAGGACCTCAAACAACAGGCTTGGGCCTACTTGGACAGCACCCTGCCAACCGAGGTAGACAATCCCCTTGACTACTGGGCAACGAAACTTGACCTTTGGCCCCAACTAGCTGAATTTGCCCTTGAAGGCTGTCATGCCCGGCCAGTAGCGTGGCATCGGAGCGCGTGTTTAGTGCGGGAGGAGGTATTGTAACTCCGCGGAGGACACGACTGTCCACCCAAAGTGTGGAGAGACTCACGTTTGTGAAAATGAATCAGGTGTGGATTAGTCTGGATTTCAAACCACCAGTTCCTGACACAACTGACTAAATCCGCCATGAATCATGCCCCAAACATGTTATAATTTTTAACATAGGCCTCTGTATGGCCTTCAATTTAAGCTGCTTACGCTTCGCCACTCTGCCATGGGCCCCTGTACCGCCTCCTATTGCTGCTGCCAGGTCCAGAGTGTGTCATGGGTCCCTGTACGGCCTCCCATTGCTGCTGTCTCCATCGCCACACTCTGCCATGTGCCACTTTCAGGTCTCCTCACACTGCTGGTGGGTTCCATTTTGTCATAGGGTGCTGGCAGATTACGGGCCTCCCATTGCTGCTGCCAGGTCCGTAATCTGCCATGGGCCCCTGTACCGCCTCCTCATGCTGCTGCCAGGTCCAGAGTGTCTCATGGGTCCCTGTACGGCCTCCCATTGCTGCTGTCTCCATCGCCACACTCTGCCATTTGCCACTTTCAGGTCTCCTCACACTGCTGGTGGGTTCCATTTTGTCATAGGGTGCTGGCAGATTACGGGCCTCCCATTGCTGCTGCCAGGCCCGTAATCTGCCATGGGCCCCTGTACCGCCTCCTCATGCTGCTGCCAGGTCCAGAGTGTCTCATGGGTCCCTGTACGGCCTCCCATTGCTGCTGTCTCCATCGCCACACTCTGCCATTTGCCACTTTCAGGTCTCCTCACACTGCTGGTGGGTTCCATTTTGTCATAGGGTGCTGGCAGATTACGGGCCTCCCATTTCTGCTGCCAGGCCTGTAATCTGCCATGGGCCCCCGTACCGCCTCCTCATGCTGCTGCCAGGTCCAGAGTGTGTCATGGGTCCCTGTACGGCCTCCCATTGCTGCTGTCTCCATCGCCACACTCTGCCATTTGCCACTTTCAGGTCTCCTCACACTGCTGGTGGGTTCCATTTTGTCATAGGGTGCTGGCAGATTACGGGCCTCCCATTGCTGCTGCCAGGCCCGTAATCTGCCATGGGCCCCCGTACCGACTCCTCATGCTGCTGCCAGGCCCGTAATCTGTCATGGGCCCCTGTACCGCCTCCTCATGCTGCTGCCAGGTCCAGAGTGTCTCATGGGTCCCTGTACGGCCTCCCATTGCTGCTGTCTCCATCGCCACACTCTGCCATGTGCCACTTTCAGGTCTCCTCACACTGCTGGTGGGTTCCATTTTGTCATAGGGTGCTGTATGGCCTCCCATTGCTGCTGCCTCCACCGCCACACTGTGGCTCCACACTCTGGTTTTGGCCCCGTGACTGCCCAAATGAGTGAAGTGTGCGGTGATTCTAAGATCGACGGCACTCATCTGCATGTCATACTGACTGACAGTATTATTTCTCTTCCCCAGCAGACTCCAAGGGCATTTAAATTAAGGGTACAGTGTTCTGCACTAATATAAAGGCTCTCTGAAGCCTAGAAACACCCTTTTTATAAGTTAAATTCGCAGCGAATATATTCGCATCGAATCGAATTTATTCCTCAAATTCGCCGAATCAGCCGAATCGAATTTTTGAATACTTCGCTCATCTCTAGCCATATCCATAAGAGGTATGGGATGGACTATGTCTTATGCACTTTATCTTTTGAGAAACCACTAGGGACAGTGTTAAGTTAGAGCAGAACAGTCAATTCTACTTCAGCCAAATTATGTGAATCATCTGTACATTTACAGTATGTGTAGATTGATAGGACATTTATCTATCTGTCCTTTCAGAGTGACTCAGTAAAGGAACTTTAATAAAAAAATAAATCATCAGTGCTCTTTAGTGACAGAAGTGTTTATTACAGAATTAGTGTACCCTTGGTGTATCTGAAGAACTTTATCTTGGGAGTTAAAACCATTTAACCTTCCAGCTCTGAGCTTTGGTGAGAACATTTATATCAGGTAACCCTTTTGGTTGAGTACTTTTGAAGAGCACACATTTTAACCTTCAAAATTGGGACACAGTCTCAAGTGATGGCGACCAGTGTGAAGCAGAAGTAGGTGACCATGGTGGGAGACAATGGCCCCATTCGGTGAGCAGACAGTTGTGTTTTATATCCCTCACCTGTCTATTGAGCTTCATGTTTCTACACACCACCACACATGTATGGTGTTAAACAGGGCACTTTGAAACAATTGTTTTCTATGTGCGTTGTTCACTCCATACATGTTCAGTAGTGTGCAGAAAATCAGCTCAATGGTCATGGTGTAAACAAGCGCTTAAATAGTAAAGTTTTATCCCTGTATACAAAGATGTTTCCACTTGTAAGGGTATTAAGGCCATTTCCATTTTTTTCGGCTATGTTGTTAAATAAACACATAAGAGGGCAGAGAGTGACTCTAGTAATCCCTTTGATGTATAATAATGTGGTTTTCTGCTATGGAGTTATGTCATGGCAAGTCCAGAAAAAGTGTCTGAAAGCTGGGTAGGAATGTTGGTATTTCAAGTAAGAATGGTGTTCTTAGAAAAATAGTAGTCGCTATGCCCAATTTATATTTTTTTTCTACCTTCCACCATGTCTCCCTCACAGTCATCTTCTTGACTTGATTCCAGACACTATGAATACTGCCCACAGTGTCTTCTAATGTTTGATGTGTCAAGTTTGCCTATTTATTAGTTGGTGGTGAAGGTGGACCAAGAGCCCCACCACCAGCATTCCTCAGTAACTGTTGAGGGTGATAGAAAATATTTGCAGGTCTGGTCTCCCAAAAGCTAGGCTATAAATGATTGTGTTGTCTAAGCATAAAGTAGTGTCTAGCTTTGTGATAATGTGCTTGTTATGAAGAAAATGTGTACATGCTATTTTGAAATTACTTTGCAGTTGGGGGAATAAGATACATTTAACATGTTGGTCCAGGAGATGTTGCAGCTTGGCTACACCCTTCAAATAGAACTAAAGACAACACCCTTTGTATTATAATCCATGTTAGTTTTTTTGCCATCTGTGTACCATTGGGGAGATTTCCCTTCACTTCCTGTCCCATAGCCAAAACAGGAAGTAAGTGAAAATCCCTTCAAAGTGAGGGAATCCCTGGTTGTCACCAGGGTAGCCAGAATTCATGTCCCCATTGAACTATTTCCCCCTCTATTACTGTTGTGGAGACAACACAAAATGTAATAAAAATCAGGTCTCTCGCCACTAGCCAGAATGGCTAATAAACATCCAGGCTTGTTGCCAAAGCAAAAGAATCAGGCAGAAGGAGGGGCAGAGCCCTGTAGCCTGTATCTATCCCATCAGATGCCAGAACTCAATTAAATATATAATTAGGCAGCGTGTGTCCTTCCTAAACACACTAAAAAGATTTTGGTCCAACTTAAAATATGGTAAAAACCAAACATTTACGTGAATCATATAATATACATAAACAACCAAAAAACACATAACTCACATACAACTGATTAATGTAGTCATTGTGATTAAAATTGTGAATAAAATCTTGTGTCGCATTTTGTAATTCACTGATTCTCCTAGATTGTAAGCTCCAAGGAGCAGGGCCCTCCTTTCCCTCTTGTATTGAACTGTATTGTTGCTGTATTGTCTCCCGTTCTATTGTAAAGCGCTGAGCAAACTGTTGGCGCTGTATAAATCCTGTATAATAATAATAATAATTTTGCATACATATCTGCATAAGGTTATATTCCATATCCTTTAACCACTTCCTGACCGCACTATAGCCAAAAGACGGCTAGAGTGCGGTCGGCTAGTTCTGGGAGGGTGTCCATGGACATCCTCCCAGAACCACACCCCTCACATGCCGTACACGATCTTTGATTGCTTTGTTCTTCAGACACAGCTGATCACATGTCCAAGTAAAGGGCCAATCAGAGCCGCTTTTGACATGTGACCAGCTGTGTCCAATCACAGCTGATCATAGTGTAAATAGGAAATGCTGGTTATCGACAGTCCTCTCCTCACAATGACAGCGCATGAAAAGAGGAGAACCTGTAAGCAGCATTTCTCAGGGGGACATCTACACAGATCATCAGTGCCCTGATGATCAGTGTATCCCATCAGTGCCAATAGTGCTTATCAGTGCCCATCTGTGCTGGCTTTCAGTTCCCATCTGTGCTGGCTATCAGTGCCTCCTCAGTGATGCCTGTCAGTGCCCATCAGTGATGCCTGTCAGCACTTATCAGTGTTGCCTATCAGTGCCCATTAGTGCCGCCTATCAGTGTCCATCCATGCCACCTATCAGTGCCCATCCGTGCTGCCTATCAGTGCCAGCTATCAGTGCCCATCAGTGCCGCCTATCAGTGCCCATCAGTGCAGCCTCATCAGCGCACATCAGTGAAGGAGAAAAATCACTTATTTACAAAACTTTATAACAGAAACTAAGAAACTTTTTTTTTCAAAGTTTTTTTTCTGTTTGTTTAGCAAAAAATAAAAAAACAAGTGGTGATTAAATACCACCAAAAGAAATCTCTACTTGTCTCAAAAAATGATAAAAATTTAGTTTGGGTACAGTGTTGCATGACCGCACAATTGTCATTCAAAGTGCGACAGCACTGAAAGCTGAAAATTTGCCTGGGCAGGAACGGGGCAAAAGTGCCCGGTAGACAAGTAGATAAAATCTTTATTAAAAATTATTGAAAGATAAAATCTTTTGTCACAAATATTGAAATTTTTTTTATATTACGAAGTCCACACAGTGTAGATGAACTTCGTCCAGTGTCAAATAACACTACTTACCAATTTGTCTCTCCGATCCACCACAGTGGTCAGGGCTATCCTCAACTGTCAGGATGGACCTCAGTTGGTATAAGATGTCAACCACAGCATGAGAAATAACTCTCAGGAATCCTCTTCTGCAGCCTACTTCACTCTCCACCAATGCCTCTCCACCATGGAATGATGTAACTGAATTAGAAGAGGGTGTCCCCCATGAAATGTTCTGCTCCTCTTGCTGACTTCTCTTGTCTGCTCTTTCAATACTGGAAGAGCTCAGGACATCTAACAGGATATACTGCTCCGGGGGTAAGAAGGTGGATGCCATATTTACCCCCATCCAGGTAAGCACATGTCCCCTGTCACCACCATCATTACTATTAGTGCTGCTCTCACCCAGATACCGTTTAAAGTGAAATCTTATTTTTAAAACCAACTGTATTTCTTTACTGTTTATTTTCCTGTTTCAAAACAATATTCATCCTTGATGATAATGTCATTTTTAATCTACTCTCTGTCCTTGGACATAAACGCTACATTTGCCAAGAAATAATAGACTGGTACAGCGCATCTACTGTCAAGTACTGATAAGAAGCAGTAGAGTGAGATAAGGGACACTTGCAAAAACATCATCACGTTATGAGCTAATTTTGTTACTGAGGTCACAGGTGCAATGTTTGTAAACCTTAAAGCAGAACTCCACTGTATCTGAGCACTACAAACCAAATGCGCTATTCAGGGCTTTTTTTTCTCAGAGAATAGGTGAAGGAACTCCCCCTTTCTGAATCACCCCTTGTCTCCACCCCCAACCTACCTCCGTGCACCGTCCCTTGATTCCACCCCCTACCCACCTCCCAGTACCACCCTTTTTAGAGAATACAGAACCAGGTATCATTTTATGGTGCTAAGTAATTTGTATGGAATTTGTTATGATAACAAGAAAAGTAGTAAAATAGATCCCTTTCAACCATCAACAATAGACCCCCATCAACAGTAGACCCCCTCAAAAAACAATAAACTCCCACTAGCAACATTTCATCCCCTCTACAGCAGTAGATGCCCCCAGCAACTATGGACTCCCACAACAAAACACTACCCAGCAACACTATACCCACAGCAGCAACAACAGATCTCCTAGCAACCATTATCAATAGACCTCTACCTCAACAGTAGATCCCTCCCAGCAACAATTGAACCCCCAGGAACATAGAAACATAAGACCCCCCAGCAACAATAGGTTCCCAACCAGCAACAATATCCCCCTAGCAATAATAGACCCCACTCAAAAATAGATCCCCCCTAGCAACAATCAAAGCATTAATAGACCCTCCAGACCCAAGTACCCCTTGCCATTACATACATATAGGGCTGGAAGTGCCGGAACTGCGTTCCCCGACATTCCCCGCTGAAAAAAAGTCCTGGTGCTATTTCATTCATTTTTTTTATTCAAAGTAAACTCACCCATCCATCCATGTCTCCATGTTTTTTTTGCTGAGACATCACTTAGAAAAATACTCCCTAGTATTTCTGGCCGTGGCTATCTTGAGTAAGGGCAGAGGATTCATGTAGCATTTACTTCCTGGAATCTGTCTGCCCTTAGTTCAGCCGTGCACACAGGAGGGTGTACTTAGTTGAGAAAACCCCTCCTGCTCTCCGGAAGACTTCTGAGATGTATGACTGCATTTGCCTAGTCATGGAAACTAGGTAGTGACTAAAATATAAAAAATAGTTTAAAACAAGTAAATATAATATACTTTCCTCTCTATTTACAAAATATTGCTTCCTCGAGAGCTGCATCGGTGCATCTATATAAAAAAAGTGGAAAACACAATTTTACCATACATACATCAATTTCAGGTAAGTGATTATCTCTAAAACAATGATTTTTATATTCCTGATTGTGTTTTCCACCTTTCTATACAAATGCACCAATTTAGCTCCTGAGGAAGTGATTTTGTTGCGAAACATGTAGAGAAAGCTACAATTTTCAATTGAAAATCTCCCATCTGGGAAGAAAACAAGCACTACAGATATTGGTGGCCTTTGGGTACCATACTGGCATTGTGATTGTAGGGGGTAACCAATTTCAATAATTTAGTGTCCTCTAATGTGACTTATGTGATAAATGTCTCTATGGATTTTTTTTATAAATTGTAATAAAGATAAAGAACTTTTTTTAACATTATATGTTTTAGAGTGTACGTACCTATGAAGTCCACGATTTTCAACTATATTCCATATATGTGACTCAGGAAGTTGCTACCACAAATTCCCATAGTACCACCCTATAGTCATATCTCTGACTTTATTAAAACAAGCAAAATCCCTTCAAGAGAAGTTTGGTTAAAGGCTTAGCTCACTTTTGGAACATATTACATCAGTGCTGGATCTATAAAGGGAAAAAGGAGCGATTGCCCCCGACCCCCTGCCAGAGTGGGCCCCAGACTTCCTTTATAAAAAAAAAAGAAAAAAAAGTAAAAATTATATTATTAGTTTTAATGTAAAAAAAATTTACCAAAATGTGTGGCTGAATATAAGTGTCTTGCACCAAGGATAGTAGTGAACGCCTAACCAGTGTTTTTTTTCATGTCCTGAATTCTTCAACCAGACTTCCCAGAAGTGATTTTCAGTTTCCTGAGTTTTTCGGCCTGTGGATCCATACATACCAGCTCCTGTGGGCCTGACAACGCTGTCCATTCAGCAAAAAGAGAGGGGACTTGCCATAATGCTTGGATTTTACAGAGAAATAGTATAGTGTGATGCCTGACTTTCCAGTTTCAATCACCTGTGTAATGTGTATTCTTTCAGTCAATTAAATTGAGAAAAAAAACAGACAAGTGTCTTCTTCGGACCTAAAATATTTTTGTGTCCAGTACCCCCCAAGGTCTAAATCTGGTACTGTGTTACATATTATGCCTATATTTAGTGTGGAACATGTAACATATTCCTTCTCCTGCTTACTCCACCCCCCCCCCCCCACGTGACAGCGGGCGAAGGTTCTTCTTCCTGCACCCACTGTTACAATTTAAAAAACAAAGCCAAGCGGGGCTCTATCCACATGGCTGCATCACTAATTCACAGTTTCCTGAGAATTAATCCCTACAAGTACAGTCAGCCGCAATGTCTTGTAATTTTCATTGAACTGCGTGGGCACTGGTGATTGCTCTTAGTCTTGGTTCACGCTAATGCAGTGTGGGACACAGCATGTAATTTGCACAGGAATCGCATTGCATTCCTGTGCGAATTACATGCAATGCCTATGTGGTGCGATTTGAGCAATACATTTTGAGTGGCTCTAATTGCATCGTAAAAACCAAAACCAAACCAAAAAGGTACGCACTTGAATCGCATCACATGGGTGTTCTCACCTATTTTATGGCAATCTCATCTCGTTTTGGGGTCTGTTTCAGGGTGTCATTAATTTAACATTGACACCTGCACCAGATTGTATGAACGCCTTGCGATTGTAATGCGGTGCAGAAAATGCACAGGATTCGCAGAGTTTACCACACCGCATTAAACCCAGTCTCATAGTTCATTGATTCTTCCTGACATTCAGCAACTTCCTGCCCGTATGAGGTATGGGCAATCAGCTTACTTATTATCTGCAGGATCCAGGCATTGCACCAGAGTGCAAAGTCTTACAGACTGCAGAGTAAAAAAATTATAATTGCACATTTTTTTACCTGCAAAAAGATGTGCATTTATAATTTTTTTTTAAAAGGTGAACAGTCATCAAAATTAAGACATACACTATTTTGCCAAAAGTATTGGAACACCCCTCCAAATCATTGGATTCAGGTGTTCCAATCACCTCCATGGCCACAGGTGTAGAAAATCAAGCACTTAGGCATGCAGACTGCTTCTGCAAACATTTATGAAAGAATGGGTCGCTCTCAGGAGCTCAGTGATTTCAAACAAGGTTCCCTGATAGGTTGCCTCCTGTGCAATAAGTCCATCCATGAAATTTTTGCTTTATAACAAAGTGGAAGCAACTGGGAACAACAGCAACTTAGCTATGAAGTGGTAGGCCACGTAAAATTACAGAGCGGGGTCAGCGCATGCTGAAGCACACAGTGTGCAGAAGTCGCCAACTGTCTGCAGAGTCAATAGCTAAAGACCTCCAAACTTCATGTGGCCTTCAGATTAGCACAACAACAGTGCGTAGAGAGCTTCATGGAATGGGTTTCCATGGCCAAGAAGCAGCATCCAAGCCTTACATCACCAAGTGCAATGAAAAGCGTTGGATGCAGTGGTGTAAAGCATGCCACCACTGGACTCTAGAACAGTTGAGACATGTTTTATGGAGTGACGAATCACTCTTCTCTGTCTGGCAATCTGATGGATGTGTCTGGGTTTGGCGGTTGCCTGGAGAATGGTACTTGCCTGACTGCATTGTGCCAGGTATAAAGTTTGGTGGAGGGGGATTATGTGGGTTTGTTTTTCAAGGATTGGGTTTGGCCTCAACCCGATAGAACATTTTTGGAATTAACTATAGCGGAGACTGCGTACCAGGCCTTCTTGTCTGACATCAGTGCCTGACCTCACAAATGAGCTTCTAGAAGAATAGTCAAACATTTCCCACAGACACACTCCTAAACTTTGTGGACAGCCTTCCCAGAAGAGTTGAAGCTGTTATAGCTGTAAAGGGTGGGACAACTCAAAATTGAACCCTATGGACTAAGACTGGGATGTCATTAAAATTCATGTGCGTGTAAAGGCAGGCATTCCGATAATTTTGACAATATAGTGTATAATTTGAAGATGAGAATGCAGTAGATAAGAGTGTTGCCCATCTATGAACAAGAGGTCCTATCAAAGCCACTATTAGGTGAGAGAACATCTCAGTCCTGCCAGGGTTGGGGCCATTGACTCTCTTGGTGGAGCACTCACTCTCAACCAGGGACGGACTGACCATTTGGAAACTCGGGCACTGCCTGAGGGCCCGGGGTCAGTAGGGGGACCCATGAGATGCCCCGGTACCTTTTTCATAGGCTTTTTTGAGTTTGGGCAAGGACACAGGGGCCCCATGATCCCCTATTGCCCGGGGGCCCCATGAGTTGTCAGTCCACCCTTGCTCTCAACTGGAGTATTTGTAATCCACTAGGAGAAATTAAACAAAGCTGTCCCCAGTGGCAGACTCTGCTAACAGTAGCAACTCTTTGGCAAAAAACAGCCAGTAAGCACACATTAATGACTCATAGGCCTTTCACTACTCTGACATGTTGGTGAAGTCCTCCCAGGCATAGACTGTTCCAGCAATAGCCTCTCTCACACTGAGGATTAGGGTATATAGAAACTAGGTTGCAGCTTCTGAGTGCAATCTTGTGAAAGGTAGCCTGCTAGGATTTGGACCTACTGCTCTACTGCACCGCTTGGTCTCAGTAAGAGCAGAGAAACTTCCAAACAGGATGCAGACTGCAAAGCATTAGCTGACAAGGACTTTAATCTTTTTCTACTTGATCTAAAGTTAAAAAAAAAAAATGTGTGCGCTATACATACTCTTCGATGTTTTTAAAACCTTGGTTATATGTATTGTGTACATTGGGGTATCTGCTCTTTTCATTGCATATATAGTAAAAACAATTACTATATTCAGTGATTAGGCCTTTTAGGTACTCCTATCTAGAACTTTGCAGAATCTCATTTTGCTCTCAGAAATATTTCTTTATAACATGCATTTGATAAATGGAAGAGATTTTGGTCCAAGTTGAACCACTGGCACAAAACAGGATGATTTTCATGTGGGACACTACTACCTGCATGTTGTAGCAGATTTTACAATTTATCACATCAACTGATGTTTTTCCAATCTTCGTGTATTCAGTTTAGGTGCCCACTGTAGCCTTAATTTCCTGTTCTTAACTGAAGGGTGAAATCTGGCTTGGCCTTTTGCTACTGTATCTTATACTCTTTGAGGTTTGATGTGATATGTTGTAAAGAGTGCTAATTTGAACAGTTGTCAACTACCTGTCAGTTTGCTGAGGTCTGGCTGGTCTCCTCTGAACTTTGTTATTAACAAGGTATTCTTGCCCACAGAACTGCTATTGACTGAATGTTTTTGTTCGTTAGTCAAGGTTGCTTAAATCATGTATATTTCCCTTTTTAATGTTTGCTTGAACGCGCAAATCTGTTTTTTGTTTTCAGCTTCAGCCATGCATATTGCTGTTTGGCTGTCTGTATTAATGGGTAGGCATACAGTATCTGATAAACTGATCATATAGATACACTAAACAAAATATTATATCTATGGTATGTACTTTATACAGTCATTTATTTGATCTCAGCTGTTCTTCAACAAGGATACCGACACTCTTGAGATCTACAGATCTGCCTATGGAATACTTCTCCTCAAGCAATTAATTGATTTCAGGTAAATTTTACAATAGTAACTAAAATTTGCAGGAAATACAGTGAGTTAGGACACTAATTTGGTGAATAAGAGACTATGCAAGTTTACTTGATAGACTGAAACATCAATACATGTTTAGCACCCCTCTAGTTAGCCAGAGGGAGCTAGCTAGGTTTTTTAGACAGAGGCTGAATAGAAGCCTGGGCATGAGTTAGCCTGGGTGTGAGTCAGCCAGGTCAACTTGGGTCAGGGCTCTGCAAATCAGTTCCCTGATACCTCCCCCTGCTCTAGAGACTTGAGAAGTTTCTAGAAGGCAGTGGGTGGGGATGAGGAGGGGCTAACCTGCATGCCTGAGGGACCCTGGCTAATCCCCAAGCAGGAGACTTGGCATTGGGTCACGACGGCCCTCAGATATGACTGAGTCTGATTAGCAGGAAGTAGTCAGTGTGTGTCTGGTGAAAGATGGAGTAGGAGGCTGGAGTGTGAAGCTTGGGAGGGGGCCCAGGGAAGGGGCCTACCTACAGGCAGGTGATTGAAGAGGGGATCTCGATTGTGCCACAGTCTACTAAGAGGGACATCCTGAGCATCAGGGAAGGATCCAGCCCAGCAGAAGGCCTGAAGGCAGCCACCAACCCATAAAGCTATCAGGAAGGACAGTGTGAGTAACCTTACACCCCCTGGGCCAGATAAGGGGCAGAGGGCAGTCACGTGGAGTCCCCAACTAGCTCCTCAGTTGGGACTGTTTAATCCTTGGCAGCTTCTGTATCCCCTTGTCCAGGGAATACTCTTAGTACTGCTGGGTGAAGAGGAAGATTCATCTGGGGTCTGGAGAGTTACACTGGAGAGCTAGAGTGCTCTCAAGGAAAAGACGGATTTTGCTTCCTGCCCATAGACTTGTACATAGCTTGTCCTCACAGTTCACAATTCCTTGGGCATCCCATGCATCCCTCAACCCCATCCAAGTTTATTGCCCCTTAATCAAATCACAACAACAAGCCTAAGGACTGGTTACTGTCTCCGTGTGCAAGTGTGGAGGAAGGAGATGTGTGTTGCCTGGTTGTGCAGGACTGTAAGGGGACCCAAAAACCTAGTGAATCCTAAAGGGGTAGTGCTATACCTGAACATCAGGATTATATTTTAATATATTTTGACATAAACCACAACTCCAGCCAAAAATATTTATTTAGTGTTGGATAGGTCAGGGAAGCTTAGAAACTTAGAAAACTTTGCCAGGTTTATAAACCTTTATATTATTACCTTTGTTATATGTTCCTCTCATACCTCCCAACTTTCCTGATTTCCATGTGACTGTTTCAGGATTTGGCTAAGTACTGTGTCATGAATATCCACCCCATGTCCCGCATCCCCACCTCTGCTGACCTGATGTGGCCCATCAAATTTCTGCAGAGTGGTGCTGGCAACAGAGCCTTTATTGCCTAGAGCAGTAACAACCAATGGTGGCCCCATATCCTGCTCACAGGTGGAGGGTACAGTCTTCTTCCCTCCTCTACACTAAATGACTTCTTATTACAGGCTACACTAATTGTTGTGGATCTTCTAATGTCCCCAAATGGCTGTTGCTGCTGCCAGCTCCTTAGGCAAGAATGCACCTTCTGCAGAGTTCTTCCTCTCTCTGCAAATTTTGAGCGGAGTGGCTGTGAAGAAGCCAAGGTGTCAATTGAGGGCATACAGCAATGGAAGGAGTGCACAGACTATGCTGGGGTAAGGCATAGCATTTAGCAGTGCAGTATATGTGTACAGACGCCTCTCCCACCACAACCCCTATCACACTCCACCAATAGCAGGAGCACAGGCCACAACGTCAATCCCATGTATCAATATCACATAATGATTCATCCCTTTCGTACTGCTTTTATGAATGAATAAAGAAGGAGTTCAGAAATAGCTGGTGTGTGGTTATCTGATTTTCTTGCATATTGACTGTCAGCAAATGAGCTGGATGAGCACCTGGCTACAGTCTGCTTATGTTATATACTCTGGAGCAAAGAGTTTGTTGTTTGAACAATTGCTGGTTGCTAAATAGCTCTCAAGTGTTGGAACGAAGCTCTTCTTGAATGTAGGCTCAGACAGAAAAGCATAAAAAAATGGAATAGGGTTTTGAAATATGATATTTTGTACTGAGATTTATGTGAGAGAGTATTTTGCAAGAACATCTGCTCAGTGAGGTATATACTGTGAGTAGACTCAGACTCTTTATCTATGCCCCTTTAATCTATTCCTGAATTTCAGCACTATGTAGCCATGCCCATATTTCACAAAAAAACACAGCTCTGTGCTACCTTGATCACTTTGTGTCACTCATTGGCTAACAGAACTTATAGGACACCATGCCAATGCATAACATGCCTGTAGGACTGTAGTCAGCCTGTCACCTCACAGACTGACATGCCCCCCATCCACAGAGGGAAAGAAGATACATTGGGCAGAAAGCGTCAAAGGAGTAATTTCAGCATCGTGGGGCTGGCATCTGGATGCCTCCTTTCTAAGTAAGCCACTCTCCCCTTCTTGTCCTGCAAAACATACATCAGAACTGGGCCCCATGGCCACATGTCTGCTAGATAGCAATCAATTTAAAGGTATTAGCCTGCATTTTAACTCTTTGTAAAGGGGCTTTAAAAAATTGTAGTAATGCTGTGCTTCTTCTGGAGAGATTCCTCCTCATTTTCTTTCAGCACAGGAAGTGATAGGAAAACTGTCCTCCTGAGGCATGGATATAAAAGAAAACAAATTTTAGTAGAGTAGGGAAGGGCTAGACAATTGTTTTGGTTGCTGTGGTTTTCGGTCCCATTGCCAACTTCTTCCCTCACTTCATATTAGGAACCGAGGGAAAAACTCCCAGTGGGGTCAGAGGCAGACATAAAAACCTGACATAAATTGTAATGCTCTATAAAAATCAAAAGCATTAAGGGTAAGTATCCATCTCCAGCCTAAAATAAGCTATTTCCATATTTTTGAATTAAACAGCATGCAGTACACTGGCCATTTTGTGAGTTTCCTGGAATGCGTTGCCAGAAGAGGCTGCCATAAAATGAGGTTATTGATGCAATAAAACACCTTTTTGTGTTGTTAGATACTGTGATCTGCTAATAAGCTCAGAATTTAATTACAAGCACAGATAACTGAATAAAAAGCATATCTGCTAGTGGCAGTCAGATCATTTCTGTAGCTTTGCTCTTTCTAACTGATTCATCTTATCTTTTCAGATTCAGTTATCATGTTGTGTAATCATTTTCTACTGAAACTTTACAGCTTTATTAATTCTAAGTGACTTTTCTGCTCCTTGTTCTCACTAGGTTATCTTCAGTATGTCAAACTAGAGGCATCCTACCTCAATGATATCAGGCAACAAGGTCTTATCAGGGACACTTAAGAGAAGTATTGACTTTTGAGAGGTTGTTTGAAGGTGATTGGTCCATCATGTCTACAGGGTTGTAATGATCAAATTGTTATTGCCCGACATTTCAACTTTAGTTTAACTTGAAACATTAAACTGAAGTGTAATCATTGGACAATGACAATCAAATTTGTTTTTTAAATTTACTTTCCTGCAACAAATTAAACTAATGATTGGCTAATACTAATCTTGAATCATGTCATGCTAAAAGAGCATGTTTCTAAAATGGTTCCTAGGATGGATTAAAATTAACTATAGGTATTATTGATTAATAAATAGCATTTTAATACATTTGGGCAATCATGGGCATAAGAATTTACAAAATGGAATTTTATACCTAATATATGATTCAATTATTGAAGTGAACACAGTTTTACTAGTCACAAAGTCAAACAACTAACTCCTATCTTAAGACTTCATTGATGTCATTGCACTATGGTAAATGGAACAGCTAACTCCTGTCCTGAAACTTCATTGCACTATGATAAATGGAACAGTTACAGTAACTCCTTCCCTGAGACTTTACTGCACTGTGTTAAATGGAACAGCTAATTCCTGTCCTGAGACGTCATTGCATTTTGGTAAGTAGAACAGCTAACTGATGTCCTGAGACTTCATTGCACTATGGTAAATGGAACAGCTAATGCCTACCCTGAGATTTCATTGAACTATGATAAATGGTGCAGCTAACTCTTGTCCTTAGACTACATTGCACTATGGTAAAAGGTACAGCTAACTCCTTTCCTGAGACTTCATTGCAGTATGGTAACTAGAACAACTAACTCCTGTCCTGAGACATCATTGCACTATGGTAAGTAGAACAGCTAACTCCTGTCCTGATACTCCATTGCACTACGGTACGTAGAACCGTTAACTCAGGGAGAGCTGGAGATTTCTCTGGCTGACCATAGAGCTGACCGGGCACTGAAACAGCCCTCATCATCTATGGCGCTATGGTGAAGTGAATAGTGATCAACAAAGGCACTGCAAAATTTTTGCTGAAATAGAAATTTCCAATATGGTCACGCAACTCTTCATATAGCCCAAATACCATCAAAACCATATATGGATTGTGGATTGTAACATTAGAATTATTATCAAATCCGTTACAATTAATTTCAAATCCATTCCAATTATTTTCGAATCTGTTAAAATTATTTTCGAATCCGTTCGAAATTTCAAGTTCAGTCCAATTCGAGTAAACAAAACTAATTCTGAAAAACGAATTAAACGAATTTAACTAATCAAACAAAATGAAATTAGTCAAATAACAAAACAAAACAAAATGATTTTTTCCATTTTTTCCACACAGCTAAGCAAACTAAACATCTTTTAACAGATCACAAAATACAAAAGAATACTTGGGAAAATACCCATTTTACATATATTATTATTCATTTTTTATTTTCAGTCAATGTTTGATATGTGTTTTGATGAGTGGAAGTTGCCTAGGTAACAAGAATAAAGGAATAATAAAGAGTTAAGGAGACTTGCTAATACAGCAGCTCCTTTCTTACCTCCTGGATGAGGCAACCACAGAGGACACTAGGAAATGTAGAAGGAGAGCTGCAATGCGAAAGTGAATAGAGCTGAGAACTACAAGAGCCAAGGACACTTTGAAATAGGAAGAATGAGCAAGTTTTTCTCCAAGGTTTTTGAGAGGAACTTCCTCTTGCTGCTGGGGACTGGAGCTTTACATGCCTGTTTGCCTGTGTTCCAATGCCTCCACCAGAGAGCCAAGGAGGGCTGGTGTTTAGGGACTTGTCAGGGCTCCCGGTAAGACCAGAGATGCGTGAACTGACACGGAAACGCAGGCTCAAGTATGGTGTAACAATATAATTTATTAAGGGTTATACACAAATATAAACGCACAATTTAACAAAACCAAACCTCCAACTGATAACGGAATGTACACAGATAAGAGCAGTCAGGGCTGGCGAGGTGAAGTGGTCAGGCGGGCCAGGTCAGGAATCATCGGGCAGACAAGACACAAAGGAGTAGGCAGAGCGTAGTCAGACGGGCCAGGTCAGGAACAATCAGGCAGACAAGGTACCAAAGGAGCAGGCTGGAGAGTGGTCAGGAATAGCCGAGGTCAGGACAGGCGGAGTTCATTCAGGGTCAGGATCAAGCAGAATCAGGAATCGGGCAGGAAGCAGACAGGATGCAGGTACAGGGGCTCATGGGAAACATACACCAAGGCACTGACTGCAGGTCTGGCCATTCCTTAAATACACCTCCTGCAATCAGCCTCAGGTGATGGCTGACTGCAGGAGTGAGCTTCTGGTTGCTGAGAGCACCCGCTGGCCAGCCCTGGTACTGCAGCCCACAAGGCAGGTGAGTCCCACCACCATTGGCAAGTCCATTCCTGACAGGACTAGAGTTGGAGAGACCTATGTGCTGTGTTCAAAGGCTGAAGACTGAGCCACTTAGACGTGTCAGTTCCTACACCAGAGAGACTGAGTCTTTGAAGAACAGAGTGCTGGAGAAAAGCCACCAAGGAAGCACCATCAATACTATATTTCTGGCAAGATAAACAGGAGTATTTTAGCCCACAGACCAACTACTTGGAAGGATCATTGCAGTACAGCGAAGGTCTGCCCATCCAGAGGGATACTACCCACCAGGACTATAGGGGAACCCCATTAAGCAAGAGGACCACCCACAGCAATTTCACACTATCTGGCATCAGTGGGAGGATTACCCATTTCCTGATGACACCTGGAATATTTATACAAGGCGCTTTCATTAAGCGCGTCCGGTGAGTGCGCATTATCTTCACCACTATTGCACAGACGCCGGACCTTAGATTCATCAGAACACAAAAGTCACTTTACTTTTGGATCATACTATTATTAGAACTTTTTGTATTTATATGTTGATTTGTCCATATCCAATTATAAAATACTTACCTTAGCGCTGCACTCTTTTTACATTGTTACTTTAGGGTGTTATTGGTTACCTTTTTTGTGCACAGCAGCTTGTATTTATATCAAGGCGCTTACACTTACATTATTTCGCCATTTCTGTTGTATTATACTAATACCTAAGCTGACATAGGTCCCTGCAGCATGCTAAGAAATATCCAGGTGTGTCAGAGTGGACAAAGCTGTTTATGGAGTCATGGCTGAGAACAGAGAACTCAATATACCAAGCGGCTCCTGCAGGGGTAGCTCTTCAATTACAAAAGAACATTTTTGAGTTATGTGCTCCAGTGGTTTGTAGAAGAAACATGGAACATACTACCAGTCAGTAAATAGATTTTTTTTTAAATTTATTTCAGTTATTACATTTTTATAGTTGGGTTTTGGTGTACAGTTGTGGACTCCCTCCTTTCTAGAATCAGATGTAAGGTTACTTTTTTTTTGGCTTAATAAGACTTAGGAAAAAGCCTAAAACCTACATGTTTGCACAGAGTGATGGTATACAAGTATGCAGTTATGTTTAGCTATTCCTGCCTTCATTTATCCGCATGCAGAGACTAAACACAGATATTCATTATGGTCCAGGGTTGACCCAATTTATTAATAACCCGCCCAAAGTGTAAGGTTTTTGGGGCATGTTTACACTCTTAGTATCTGTGCAGCCAATCTTTTGCATTACGTCTACTAGACTAAAAGGTAAAGGAGTTATACAAGTGTGGATTTGCAATCTTAACATTTTGATGAAAAAAATGAATATTAATTGAAAAGATGAAAGACCTTTCCAGGGGTGACAAAGCGATGCCTAATTCCCTGAAGACGTTAAATCTGTAAGTAGGCTTCAGCAAATCGTCTCCTGCTGTGTTTACATTCTCATTAAGCATATTTCTTATATTTAATATAGGGGTGTTAAATACTATCTGCATGATATAATTACAGCCCCCAGTAAATCTTTAACCACTGTTGTGCTGATCTGGGATGCTGCACACAATTATTATTTACATTTACATATACAAAGTATTGCCTTTTTTTATTTGTATTTCAAGAAAACATATAAATTTAAAACGTTCAGCCAAGTTCTCACTTTAATAAGAAACCCATCACATACAGCATATGGTAGTCTAAAAGTGTTTTAGTGAGCTAAATAATTTGACTACACAAGTCTTAAAGTTTCAAATGACTCCCCTGGTATTATTTTAAAGCTGATGTTAAGTTATATACATTTTTACAGTAGTGTGTGTATGTAAGTAAGTATGTACTATATGCGATACCAGGGGGATACCTGTGAAAGCTGGTGTAACAAGGTTTTCTGTTATTAAGGTTTGCAAGACTGACAGGGAGGAAACTGTTCTGGTCTGCAAGGAGAGCGAGAGAGGCTCGGCTGTATTCCTAGTTGCAGTGTAGTCTCCTGTGTCGGTCTGATAAGTGCACCATCGATCCACCTTCGTCCACTCTTGTCCATCAGACACCAGAGGAAGGAGGAGTTGGCAAACTGCAACCTGACCGGTAAACTACTCACTCCATCTACTAAGAGGCCCTTCCATCACCGTGGTCTGTCAACTTGCGTCAAGGAGCTGGTGAATGGGTCATTGACCTAATTAAGAGTTATCTCCCTACACTCCCAAGTCATATTCCACTGAGTTATCCTTCCTGCTTCCTGGTTAGTCTGCAATATCCCCACTAATTTTACATCTGTCCAGTCCATTGCCCTGTACCTTGATCTACATTGTATAGCCCACTACCACCACACTGTGTGCAGGGGTTGCCAGCTTTCATCAAGCACGCCAATGACACAAGGGCCCCACCACAGCCGGCAGAGAATCCATACTGAGGACTTTATATAGTTCATGAATTCATTTTTTACAGTTTCACACTGTTCCAATTTGCAGAGAGAGAGAGAGAGAGAGAGAAGGCCTAGCTGACCCATCATTGGTACATCCAAATATCTTAGCTACTTTAACCATCTGTTATCTGTTATCGTACATTTATGGGGAAGCTACAGTTTATGCTTCACGTGTAAAAGTTCACTTATTATTGGTGCACATTGTCAACTAAATGCACATACTACATACTATACTGTTATACTCTGTACACCTACTTCTCAAGATATAATATGTGATGTTACCTACTGTATTGTTTAGAATTTAATTTCAGGGTTACCTAAAGGTACTGTAAAGTTTGCAATTCCAATCTACCAATAGTGGTATAGCCTGAGGTATCAGAGGGGTTGAGGTCTGCTACAGAGCAATGTGAGAACAGAGGACCCAACACTATTAATGGCTTCTCTGGGGTAGTGCTACACTGGGAAACTGTAATATATATTTATACTATAGGGATTGTCGCTATCTTTCAGGTCCCATGCTGAATGGCTGGCATGCTGCTTACTGAACACAGGCAGTCACCCACTCAGAACAAACACCATTCAAAGAACACTTTGCATTTTTCCAATCAATGCAGAGTGTACTCTGATTGGACAAGGTGGAGATTATGATGCCACCTCTTCCACTCATCTAATTAGAGAATGGTGACTGCCTTTGTGCACAATGCAGCAGGGCAGCTGTTTGAGCAGGACCCAAAAGACAGTGACAATAATTGTAGAAGTAGGGTTCCCACTGGTATGGCACATAGATACAGTACATACATTGGTCCAACCTGGTCCAATTGTAAACATTTTCATACCTAAACTTCAGCTTTAAATTGTGTGTGACCTTACGTAATACTAAATTGCTGCAATTTGATTATTCTGCATTTCAGAAGTATCACAGGCTCACACTCAATTATGTGCCTATAAATAATTATATAAAGTCAGTTAAAGCAGACTGAAACCCTCCCATCCTTTTCAGCCAAGGAAAGTGCCATATTGGCCTCTGTTTAATCTGCAACTGCCATGGTGTTGCACATACTGTATGATCGGTTATCACACCAGCTATTCAATGGTTTGACAGTGTGGTTGAGAGCACAAGCAAATGCGAAAGTTAGGATTCCCAGAATGCCTTGAATACAGTATAACTGTTTTTTTTTAAACCGTTCGATGGGTTTAGTCCAGCTTTAAAGTGGTTGTAAACTCTGTTTTTTTTTATTTTACCTACAGGTAAGCTTATAATAAAGCTTACTTGTAGGTAAATTTAATATCTCCTAGACGTGCACCGTTTAGGAGATATTCTCTTTTCATTTAGTCCAGCGCATGCACTCTGAAGGAACGGCATACTTGTGTCATTGCTTCAGAGCTGTGTGCCATGGCCCAGGACTCGCACGCTTATGCACGAGAGTGATGTCATTGTGGCCCAGCCTATCAGAATACTGGAGCTCATGAACCCAGAAGGAAGACAGGTGGAGATGGAAGCTTGTACAGCGGTGAAAGCGCGCCACTGGAGGGCTTCGTTTAAGGTAAGTTTTAGATAGTATGCTAGTATGTGGTGCATACTAGCACATTAGGACATTACTTTTTTTTTTGTCTTGTGTTTTATTACCGCTTTAATTACATCTTATCAACAGAACTGCACATTGTGCAATTGGTTGTCAGTTGTCATACATTTTGATAATGACCCTGAAGTGTATTTAAATAACTGACAGAGACATTATCAAGATAAAAAGGTGGTATAGGATGTGGCAGTAGCAACATATAACTTTCTAGTGTTCCTGCTACCTGTACTGCCTTTGTAATTCTAAATAGAGGTAGAATAGGCAAATGGGAGAGTAAGTGAATGAGCAGTGGCTAATAGTCAGGGAAGTTGACTATCTTCTCTTGGAGTAGCAGGGCATGAGTATCTCCATTAATTAACACCTTTGTTCTATCTACAACTGGTTCTTATATACCCATGAAAATTTGTTGACATGTAGTAACTGAAACCTTTAGAAGCAGATATCTACCTGTCTTCAACTCGTTACCTTTTTTAAGGGTAGGAATTTTCTTCAAAGGTAAATACAGAAATCAGCATAACTCATGCATAAAATTTGCATTTCAATCAATATGCCTTAGTAGTGGCAAACACAAAGCAAACTTTCAGATTTTTTTTTCATTTGGAAAACTTTTGTGGAGTGAATTAATAAATAAAAGTACTGTGAAATGTAAGTAATCCACAGAAAACCTATTTACATTACAAATTCATACTGGCAAATCAATTACAAAACCATTAATAAGGCACTTGAAAGTAAACAGAGGTTTACAGGTATTTTTGTTAGCTTCAGAAACAAGTTTCAGTCTATTCTATTGAAAAATGACATATGACAAATGAATATAGACAAGAGTTCAGGTTTCTGAAGGGATACACGCAATGTTGTGAGGAAATTCTGCTTTCACTATGTTCATGAAAAAAATCTTTTTTTTCAGAAGACATTTGCTAAAGATTCATTTAATTAATTACTGACTTTTTTTGGGATCATGTATTTTCTTGACTACCAAGTCCTTTTCTGCCTTGTTTGCTTAAATTTATCTGTCTCAACCAATGTTTCAACCAATGAGATCAATTCTTTACATTTGCACAATTTGTAATTTATACATATGTGTATGAAAATAAGTAATATGACACGGAAACTTACCATTTAATCCTTATGACTTTGATAGCATTGAGTATTTTATTTTGTTGGTGCTATATAAATACGGAATAATAATATTAATATTTTTTGTTACTAGTTAAAAAAAACTTTTAATAACTACATGCAAACCCAATCACTAAAATGTAATATAAGCTGTGAAAAATGATATAATCTGTACTTTTATTAAATGTGTCAGTAAACACTTAATACTTTGTATTGTAATTTTTGTAATTTTTTAATGTGTGTTTTCTCTGCTGTAGTTCAGTATCACTAGCTACCCCTTACCCTGTGACTGGATAGTAAAAGGAGAAGCGGAATACTTCTCCATCTGTTACTCTGTGTTTCTATCAGCATTCTTCTGATTGGCTCCGTGTGCTGCTTATCTCTTGCCCAAACTAAACCCTGCTGTACAGGGACTGGAAGAAGTTGATACCAAGTCAAATTTAGGTACCTACACTGCTTAGTAAATACAGAGCTACATTAATTTAAATCTTTTCTATCTCCCTTGAGTTCAGCTACTTTTACCTCTTTTTTCATATTGTGTATGGTATGCTGTAGGTACACAAGGCACATTTTTACTTAATTATTATTATACAGGATTTATATAGTGCCAACAGTTTGTGCAGCGCTTTACAAAATTTAGGTAGCCATTACAGTTACAATACAATTTGGTACAAGAGGAAACAGAGGGCCCTGCTTGTTAGAGCTTGATATATGATTAATACATTTCTACTTGATTATAAATCATATAATACGTTTGCATATAACAACAAAAGCATGCATGCCTCAGTCTGTCCATTTTTTAAATGTTTTACCATAAAACTTGCATAAACAGAATTATGTGATCATATGTCAGCTCATGTAAACATATAATAATTAGAATATTCTAGATGGAGAAGGCCACAAAAACAGTCTATCAGTTTTCTTTGTCTTATAGCTCACAAAAAGATGGTTACACAAATTTCCCTAATTAATATGCGCAGCATTGTATGTATGTAATGAGCAATAAGATGTGGTTTATTTAATGTGATCGGCTATGACAAGAGCCCAGCAGGAGCCAACTGCACATTAGCACTGCTGAGATTTAGGTTGATTACAATTTTGTGTTTTTTTCTGTTAGGCAAAACTTTTTTTTACTGTACAGTACAAGTCTGTCTTATTTAACACTTTGGATACTATGTACTGTAACGTGAATAGGCATACTAAATTAAAAGTGTTTTGTCTCATGCTTCTAGAATTTTCTTTGTGATTCAACCATAATATTTCAGTGTTGCACAGAAGCTGCATGAAATCCAATTCTTTTTCTTTTGACATATCTTAGGATGGTTGCAAGTCTGGAAAGAAGGCAACACCATTCAATATATATGCAGCAGATTCTAAGGACTCACCTTCATTACTGCCTCTCTGCTGAGAAGCACCAGTTATAATAGTTTATTCAAAAATACTTTTATAGTACTGTATATATCATTGCAAACATTTCAAGCTCTAACCTCAAAATGTGTTTCCATTATGGCCCCTACTCAAGATACTATGTTTCTAGAATACCTTCTTATGGTTAGGATATTACAGGGAAGTTTGTTTTAGAATTTAACAAAAGCTGGATGTCATCCATATCTTTTTCTTTGGACAAGGACTATATAAGTTAAAGGTAGAGGAATAGAAGAGACAGTAGTTTTCAAAAGTAAGCAATATTTAGAGTCTACAACTCTACTTCAGTAAACGTGTAACTATATTCACTACTTTGGAAATGTTCATTTTTTAAATAATTGTGAGATAAGAAGTTTTATAACACTAAATAGCTCAACAGGATACCTTATACAGCCAACCTGATTGTGCTGTCTGGAAATAAAAGGCTGACACAGCTCATTGCCTTTTTGTTTATCCAGCTACAGTGTAGCATTACCATAATTCTTAGTTGCATTAGTGTCACATATCTGACTGTGGCGGAGTCAATTCCAGTCCAAGCACCCCAGGTAGTGGAGACAGGGACTACTAAGGCAACGGAAGGACCCAGGTGTCAAGAAGCTGGAGCAGTGAACTTCAGCTTGGAAACACAGGGCAGTATGGAATCAGATCACAAGTGTTTGGCAGCAGCTAGGCAGATAGGCACAGAATCATGATCATTATTATTATCATACAGTATTTATATAGCGCCAAAGGGTATGCTCAGCGCTGTACAGTAGCAAGGGGGACAGAACATGAGACAAGACAGTAACAATACAATACACAAAGGGTTCAAGGGCCCTGCTCTTTCGAGCTTACAATCTAGGAGGGAGGGGAAGGTGGTACAGGAGGAGATGGCTGTGGGGGATGGAGTGGTGGGAGGAGTGGAGGAGGTTAGTTGTTAGGTGAGGTCGGGTGTTAGGTGAGGTTGGGGTAGGCTTCCCTGAAGAGGAGGGTTTTCAGGGTGCGCCTGAAGGTGAGGAGGGTAGGTGACAGTCTGATGGATTGGGGTAGGGAGTTCCAGAGGATGGGGGAAGTCCTGGAGAAGTCCTGCAATTGGGCGTGGGAGGAGGAGACCAGGGAGCTAGAGAGTAGGAGGTCCTGTGAGTAGCGGAGGGCACGGGTAGGGTAGTATTTGGGTATCAGGTCAGTTATGTAGTTTGGGGCGGCATTGTGAATGGCTTTGTAGGTCAGAGTTAGCAGTTTGAATTTGATGCGTTGGGCAATCGGGAGCCAATGAAGGGATTGGCAGAGGGGGGAGGCAGATGTGGAGCGCTTGGTGAGGTGGATGAGTCTAGCCGCTGAGTTTAGGATCAACTGGAGTGGGGATAGCGTTCGTTTGGGTAGGCCAGTGAGAAGGGAATTGCAATAGTCCAAGCATGAGATGATGAGGGAATGTACGAGTTGTTTGGTGGTGTCTGGGGTGAGGAATGATCATGGGTTCATGTTGGGGACAGGCAGTAGTTGGCAACATGCTGGCAGCGAGGAACCGAGTCAGGAGGCAGATTTGTGGTCAGATGTCCAGGCCGGCTCAATAGCACAAATGGGCAGTGGACATAACAAAGGGCAAGGGAAATCCAAAGAGAAAAAGCCAGTAGCAAGATCAGCAGGTTTTCAGGACCATAGAACACAAGGATCGGAGCTGAAGACAATCTAGAAATGAGACTAGGCAGACCTCAGGTTTAAATAGCTGGTTGGTTACAAGGATCTGTGGATCTGCCTGTGCATGGAATGCTACATGAGAATGAGCACTTGCTGCACAAGGTCCCTGACAATTAAAGTGGAGTTCCAGCTGAAAAAAAAACGGTCAGCAGCTACAAAAACTGTAGCTGCTGACTTTTAAACTACAGCCACTTACCTGTCCTTCGGTCCAGCGGTGTCCTCACCACCACTGGTTTCACTGGCCATCTTCTCTCCCTGGCACCGGCATCTTTAGTGTGGGCTCCCGGCTGTGATAGCTTGTGGCTTCACAGCCGGATGCCCACTGCACATACGTGAGAAGTGCTGCACTTTGTGAATGGCCCCCTATTCTTCTGGGACCTATCACGTGCCCCAGAAAACTATGGGGAGGGAGGACAACTTCCTCCTTGGTGATCGCAGCGGAAGTGGGAGCGGGTACCTGTCAAATTCGGTTACCCACTCCTCAAAGGTGCCAATCCTTAATGGGGAGCGGGGGGCAAAGCATTAAAGTGGAACTTCCCCTTTTGGGTGGAACTCCGCTTAAAGTTCCACACTAGTAAGTAAGAAACTAAAAGTATTAGATAGACCAAACCATCAACAAGCAATACAAAGGCAGAAGCTCTTTAGGTAATAAAAAAAAACCCTTTTAATGAAGTGGTATATTTTTTTATCAATAGTTAAATTTTTTTATACAAACTAATAGAATTTCCTAAACCTGTCTTGATATTAGCCAGTGGAAATCCCCTGAACAACAGTACAGACTGGCAGAGCATAGGAATATGCTGATAAGAGGAGGGAGCACACTGAGTAGAATTGATGACTTATCAGTGTTCTTCTGCTCTTCCATTTTCCAAACAGGAGGCTGCAGGTAGTGAAGTGACACAACTATCACCCTTTTGGTTCTACTGTATGGCAGAGGTATATGAATCACAAAACTGGCTGGACAAAAAAATAAATACATTAGTTCACCTCCACCTTTTTTCTGAAAGATGTACTGTATGTAGAGACAACATACTGATATAACCAGAAACATATCCACAATGACAGAATAAGTACAATACTGACAAAGCCATACCTTGTTTGCAGAGACTGAATCATTACTGTACTGACACAAAAACATTTCTGCAGAAATCAGTACCGTGCTACAGATTCTCTGTAAAGAAAGAATCAGTAACAATCAGAAACAGACAAAAGAGACAGCAGTGAGCATGTATGGCAGAAGCAGAATGCATGACAAAGATTTAGGTAAAGAGAGAACAGGAGAGCGTGTCTCTTGCCAAGGATGCTGAGGAGTGATATCAGGTCCCACCAATGACACCTGAAATCCAATCACTGGCGATAACTCACCAGCAACAGTATCACGGAAGGCTGAGTAATTTCTGTTTCCATAGTGTTCTTCCTATCCTGGTGATGGAGATTTTCTGGAGTATTTCTCTGCCTATGGCCAGCAATTCTGTCAAATGCACAAAAAAATGCATTTTTCTTTTTAAAATAATAAGGGTTTCAGTATTCTGTGCATTTGACCTGCAGTTGACATCTTCTGACTTGTGTTTCATGTGCTTTAACCGCTTGCCTCCCTGCCACTGTGTATATACGTGTGCAGGGCGGCAGTGGAGCGCAAAAGCACGTTTTAAAACGTGCTCCGCGCTCCCGACACATTCGCGGGTAGGGGGCGTGCGCGCGCTCCCGCCGACCCGTGGGTGATACGATTCGATCCAGGAGGGATCGATCATTAGATTTCAGCCAGTGATTTCTGGCTGAAATCACATGATCGGTCCCTGTCCTATCCTGTCCTGTGTTGATATTTACACAGGGCAGGATATGATGTCATTCTTCTCTGCCTGGACACATTCCGTTCCAGACAGAGAATAAGACATCCAAAAAGTGAGTACACAAGCACTACACTACAGTTAGAACACACTAGGACACATTTAACCCCCTGATCGCCCCCCCCCCCCAGTTAACCCCTTCACTGCCCTGTCACCAGTGTCACTGATCAGTGAAGTGATTTTTACTTATCAGTGTCGCTGGCGACTTCCGATAGAGTTAGCGCCCCTCCCAGATAGCGCCTGTTTGCCCGCCAGTACACCAGTAATCCCGTTTAACCCCTTGATTGCCCCCCCAGTTAACCCGTTCACTGCCCTGTCACCAGTGTCACTGATCAGTGAACCAATTTTTACTGCTCACTGTATCAGTGTCGCTGGCGACTTCCGATAGTGTTAGCGCCCCTCCCAGATAGCGCCAGATTGCCCGCCAGTACACCAGTAATCCCGTTTAACCCCTTGATCCCCCCCCAGTTAACCCCTTCACTGCCCTGTCACCAGTGTCACTGATCAGTGAACCAATTTTTACTGATCACTGTATCAGTGTCGCTGGCGACTTCCGATAGTGTTAGCGCCCCTCCCAGATAGCGCCAGATTGCCCGCCAGTACACCAGTAATCCCGTTTAACCCCTTGATCCCCCCCCCCAGTTAACCCCTTCACTGCCCTGTCACCAGTGTCACTGATCAGTGAACCAATTTTTACTGATCACTGTATCAGTGTCGCTGGCGACTTCCGATAGTGTTAGCGTCCCTCCCAGATAGCGTCAGTTTGCCCGCCAGTACACCAGTAATCCCGTTTAACCCCTTGATCGCCCCCTTCCCCCCCCAGTTAACCCCTTCACTGCCCTGTCACCAGTGTCACTGATCAGTGAACCAATTTTTACTGATCACTGTATCAGTGTCGCTAGCTACTTCCGATAGTGTTAGCGCCCCTCCCAGATAGCGCCAGATTGCCCGCTAGTACACCAGGAATCCCATTTAACCCCTTAATCCCCCCCCCCCGTTAACCCCTTCACTGCCCTGTCACCAGTGTCACTGATCAATGAACCAATTTTTACCGATCACTGTATCAGTGTCGCTGGCGACTTCCGATAGTGTTAGCACCCTTCCCAGATAGCGCCAGCTTGCCCGCTAATACACCAGTAATCCCGTCTAACCCCTTGATCGCCCCCCCCCCGAGTTGACCCCTTCACTGCCCTGTCACCAGTGTCATTGATCAGTGAACATATTTTTACTGATCACTGTATCAGTGTCGCTGGCGACTTCCAATAGTGTTAGCGCCCCTCCCAGATAGCGCCAGTTTGCCCGCTAGTGCACCAGAAATCCCATTTAACCCCTTGATCGCCCCCTCCCCCCCAGTTAACCCCTTCACTGCCCTGTCACCAGTGTCATTGATTACAGTGAACAGATTTTTACTGATCACTGTATTAGTGTCACTGGTGACTTCCGATAGTGTTAGCGCCCCTCCTAGATAGCGCCAGTTTGCCCGCTAATGCACGGGATTTTTTTTACCAAAAACATTTAGCAGAATACATTTTGGCTTTAATTTATGACTAACTTTGAGTTTACGATATATTTTTTATAGCTGAAAGTAGAAAATATTGTTTTTTTTCAAAATTTTTGTGGTTTTTTTGTTTATAGCGCAAAAAATAAAAAGCGCACAGGTGATCAAATACCACCAAAAGAAATCTCTATTTGTGTGAAAAAAAGGACGTAAATTTCGTTTGGGTACAGCATTGCATGACCGCGCAATTATCATTTGAGTTAGTGCAGCGCTGTATAGCAAAAAAAGGCATAAATTACAGTATCTATACCATAGTTTGTAGACGCTATAACTTTCACACAAAGCAATCAATTTACACTTATTGGGATTTTTTTTACCAAAAACATGGAGCAGAATACATTTTGGCTTAAATTTATGACTAACTTTGAGTTTACGATATATTTTTTATAGCTGAAAGTAGAAAATATTGTTTTTTTTCAAAAGTTTCGTGGTTTTTTTGTTTATAGCGCAAAAAATAAAAAGCGCACAGGTGATCAAATACCACCAAAAGAAAGCTCTATTTGTGTGAAAAAAAGGACGTAAATTTCGTTTTGGTACAGCATTGCATGACCGCGCAATTATCATTTGAATTAGTGCAGCGCTGTATAGCAAAAAAAGGCATAAATTACAGTATCTATACCATAGTTTGTAGATGCTATAACTTTCACACAAAGCAATCAATATACACTTATTGGGATTTTTTTTACCAAAAACATGTAGCAGAATACATTTTGGCTTAAATTTATGACTAGCTTTGAGTTTACGATATATTTTTTATAGCTGAAAGTAGAAAATATTGTTTTTTTTTCAAAATTTTTGTGTTTTTTTTGTTTATAGCGCAAAAAATAAAAAGTGTACAGGTAATCAAATACCACCAAAAGAAAGCTCTATTTGTGTGAAAAAAAGGACGTGAATTTTGTTTGGGTACAGCATTGCATGACCGTGCAATTATCATTTGAATTAGTGTAGCGCTGTATAGCAAAAAAAGGCATAAATTACAGTATCTATACCATAGTTTGTAGACGCTATAACTTTCACACAAAGCAATCAATATACACTTATTGGGATTTTTTTTACCAAAAACATGTAGCAGAATACATTTTGGCTTAAATTTATGACTAACTTTGAGTTTACAATATATTTTTTATAGCTGAAAGTAGAAAATATTGTTTTTTTTTCAAAAGTTTCATGTTTTTTTTGTTTATAGCGCAAAAAATAAAAAGCACACAGGTGATCAAATACCACCAAAAGAAAGCTCTATTTGTGTGAAGAAAAGGACGGAAATTTCATTTGGGTACAGCATTGCATGACCGTGCAATTATCATTTGAATTAGTGCAGCACCAAACAGCAAAAAAAGGCCTGGTCATTAAGGGGGGTAAATCCTCTGGGGCTCAAGTGGTTAAACAGGTTGTGCACTCCCATTGCCATTTATGAGAATGCAAAACCCATGTGACGTGGACAAAAGCCTGTCAGCACAAACACTAGCAAATACTGGTTCACTTTGGAAAAGTCAGTACATATAGAACATGTTACATCTTAGCTCCTATAGCAATGCCTTATTTTTGTTTTGTTGACACTACTGAGCAGTCACATATGAGTTTACTTAGACATGGCATAAATTATATTCCCATAAAGAGTATTGTGGACACTAGTAAGTGCCTTTCAAAAATTCATGTACTTGTTAGAAACATGGTGGGGTGTAGCACTGAGACTGGAATGTAAACTCTGAACACTCCATCCTCAGTGTAGGCTCAGATACCCATGCTCTCCCAACCCCACCTCACAGAAGCATTGCTTGCTAAGACAATGTTGGCTGTGCAACTGACACTATCAAAACAACCAATTACTTCCCTGGCCCCATTCAGCTTCCGGTCAGGAGATTCCTGCTATTGTCCAAATATGCCTATTGCCATCACCATCATTCTCACCTCTTTGTTTACATTTAGCTGCCAGCTGAGGAATTTTAGCAGCAGATTGGGGCCAGGGATGTGCTATCAGTTGCTAGGATGCATACAGCTGCTGGCTTCATAGCAACCAAGTTACCCTATGTGAGAAGCTCTCATTTATAACAGCCTCCTAGCTCATACATACCCCACTCTGAGCACTGGCATCTTGTTGTACACCAGCTCAGGGTTGGTCCTAATTATTGCCAGTTTGCTTATCTGTGAACTGGCAGTTTATCTTTTTGAATTTTTTACAGCCATAGCAATAGGTTGTTAAAGTGGCCTGAATAAGAACTATTTGAATTTGGCGCATATGTTGTATCTCCTAACATAACTGCCATAAGGCTTTTCTGAATTTGGTGCAAGCCATTTTAAAGGGGCTATACTGTCAGAAAAGTTTTATAACTGGTTTTGAATTTCCATCATATTTTTTATATTGCAATAATTTTTATTGTAGAAGAATTGTATATTTTTGTTGTCTTACATAAGCAATGTCAACATTTTAACAATAGTCATAACATAGTGATTAGTCTCAGTACAATAAGTAGTGCATGGGTTAAACAAAGAATTAATTAGAGGCAATGCCTAATCTCTGCCCAAAAGCAGAGTACATAATTTATATGCAGTCAGATACATCGAAGAAGGTTAACGCAGTGGAGGGGTAGGGAGACGGGGGGGGGGGGAACCAGGAAGGAAGCGGTAGGATACATAGGCTAAGGGGGGAAAAAAAGAGAAACCCCCCACTGACCATTATTTGAAGGTAAAAACTAAATTATAATCATCTAATGCATTAGACACCTCATACAACCAACTGAGACCTGGTTAATCACATACTGTATATAAGAAAAGGAGGGAAAAGAACATAGAGATAGTAGGAAATAGATAAAGAAGGAAAATATAGAAAGAAAGAGGGTCAAATCCGGGCTTGTCAAGGGACAGAAATTATACTGAATCCAAGGGTTCCATAAGGTATCACATTTTTTAGTATTATTGTGAAGAATACAGATGAGTCTGTCATTAACCATAATCCAGTTGAGTTTATTCTTGATATAGTCAAGTGGAATAACAGACTGTTTCCAGTACTTTGCTATGGTGATTCTGGCCGCCAGTAGCATATAAATTATTGATTTTTGTGATTTTCTGGGGACATCGTTGGGAAATTTATAAAAAAGGGCTGTCTCTGGGGATCTACGAACACTCACCCCTGTCACTGAATTGATTAAACTAAACATGCGGATCCAAAATCTAGCCACTCTCAGGAGACTGCCAACAAATGTAATACATGGTCCCCAGTTGGCTGCAACATCGGAAGCAATGCGGCGAAGCAGAGGGGTGCATTTTCGGGATTTGAGTGGGGACCAAATACCACCGTAGTAATGTTTTATAGATCGCTTCAATTAAGGTAGTATTAATTGATACTTTAGATAATGTGAAAGCAATATCTTGCCAATCAGCTAAATCAAAAGTGGCATTCAGGTCCCTTTCCCATTGTATCATATAAGGGAGTTTACTATTCAGGTCAGGAAGAGAGAATATAGGGTGGAGACCTGGCCGCTCAAGTGACCTCTTGTTTGGCATGAAAGCTCAAAAGCTGTAAGCATAAGTGGCATATCCAGCGACTTAAGCTTAGAGCGAATAAAAGAAACCATCGGATTATATCTAAAAATCTCATTAGGAGGCATATGTAATGTTTCTCTAAAATGCTGTAGAGAACAAATGCAATCCCCATTAAGGTAGTCTCCTATTCTTAACAACCCTTTATTAATCCACCATTGAAAGCATGCGGGTAGCAAGCCGGGTACAAATTCCGGGTTGCAAAAAAACAGATCCAGGGGTGTATGAGGGGAAGACAAAGGTTTATAGTGGCACACTCTGCCCCAAACAGCTAAAGAATATAACAAGGTAGGACACAATATAGGAGTGTGTACCTGGTTAGGAAGCCGTAATAAGGAGCCAATGGTGACAGGGTGGCAGGAGAGAGCTTCAATAGAGACCCAAAGGGGTGCAGGTCGAAGGTTAGGGAGGCCAATCCCACCCCTCGGTTTCGAGGCAAATAAAGTCATTTTATTCATCCGGGGTTGTTTGTTACCCCAAATGAAATGTAGAACTTCAGCTTGTAATCAAACACCTTTCGGAATCGCTATTGGTAGGGTTCTAAGATAATTTAACAATCGGGGTAGAAATGTCATCTTCATCGAGTTGATTCTGCCAAACCAAGATAGAGAGTAGTCTGCTCAGAGGTGTAATTCGTCTTTAATTTTTTTTAAAAAGCAGCAGATAGTTCGCTTGATGAAGAGTGCTGATAGAGTGTCAAGGTCCTACCTTTCCTCAGGGTTTGTGCTGCTCCATGTGCTGGCATCCATCTTGGGTGTCTGCTGAGCATTGTGGGATCCTTTATGCTCTCAGTCCTCTGCAGCTCCTCCTAGGAGGGTGCGGCTTATCACATTTAAGTCTGTCGGTTGCAGCCGTTCATTGCATTCGTGTTCTGTATGTTGCATTGCAGCAAGCTCTTGTTCAGCTCTCGTTGCTCCCCTGGAAACCGACTCGGCTTTGACAAAGGCTCCTCTTGCTCTGACCCTTGGCCCGTTCTGACCATTCTCTGCTTTATTCCAATACCTGACCTCCCGTTGCTGAACCCGGCCCATGACCTGAGTACTCTTGCCTACCGTGTTGTACTGTCTGTTCCGCTGTTATCGACCCGGCCTGTCCGACCACGCTATACGTCTTCCCATCTGGCCCCTACCCGCTATACGCCATTGGCGGCAGCCGTTACCGCAGCTGGGGTTACTCGGGGGTCGCGACCTGGTCTCAGGCTGCGTCAAGTCCATCCCCACCATCAGGGGCCCTGGTGAAAGGCAGCCTGGGGCTTAGACTCCGCGCCCTGAGGGACTCCGGTCTGTGGGTCACCAGAGGCTGTTGTCAGTCGTGCGTGACCTTACCATAAGGCCTGCCGGACCATTCCACCGCTCCAGCCCTGACACTACACGAATGCCATGAATCCTGACAGTGCAGGTACACCTTCGCTTCCCATGTTAGTCAGCAGACTTGATCAACAGGATCTCTTGTTGGATCAGTTCGCTCAGGCGTTGCAGACTCTGCTTGCATGCACAGCGCACCTTGCTCCTGGTGCTTTTAGGCCAGTTGTCACTCCGGTGGTCGCTTCCGCTGCTGCTCCGGTTGTTGTGCCTACCTCCGCATCTGCTGCTGCACCCGCGGTGCCCAGAGGTATGACTGGTTCAGCCCCTCTTCCACAGCGCTTTGGGGGTGAGCCGAGTCAGTGTCGTGGTTTCCTTAACCAAGTGGGCATTTATTTTGAGTTAATACCCCACGCTTTCCCTACTGAAAGGTCAAAGGTGGGCTTCCTAATCTCGCTGCTGTCAGACAAGGCCTTGGCAAATCCCTTATGGGAGAACAATAACCCGGTGATTCACGAGTTTGCCGGTTTTGTTGCCACCTTCCGTAGGGTATTCGACGTGCCGGCCCGCTCCCCCTCTGCTGCCAAGCTGCTCATGTCCATGCATCAGGGTTCATGGACAGTTGCCGAGTACGCCATAGAATTTCATACCCTGGCGGCATAGGTGGGCTGGAACAATGAGGCTCTGGTGGCTGCTTTCTCTCATGGCCTTTCAGATGCGTTGAAGGACAAGATTGCAGCCAAGGAACTGCCGGTGGAGCTTGAGGCACTCATTTTCTTCCTAATCTTGATTGACACCAGGCTCAGGGAGAGGCCTTCACTTAAGGAGCGTCTTCACTTAAGGAGCGTCTCCCTAACCGATTGGTGCCTACGTTTTCTGTCCCACCCGTTCCTCCCTCTCCTCCCACGCCTCCTGGGGAGGGCTTGTCTGGTGGGGAGCCCATGCAGCTAGGGTTTGCTCGCCTTTCTGAGGGGGAGCGAGCCTCTCGGCGTCAGGAGGGTCGCTGCCTGTACTGTGGTCTTGGTGGGCATTTTCGGCAGTCCTCTCCGGTCCGTCCGGGAAACGTTCGCACCTGAGATCCTGTCGGGGGCAGATCTTGGGTGGAGTTTCCTCGTCCCCGGTGTCCCGCAAAGATAAACCATCAATCACTGTTGTCCTCTCTTGGGTGGAGGGCTCGGTGACGGCCCAGGCGCTGGTAGACTCTGGTGCTGATGGGTTGTTCATGGACAGCTCATCTGCTGCCCAGTACTCCATTCCCCTGCAGTCTCGAGTTACCCCATTGGTTCTCGAGGCGATAGATGGCAGGCCCCTGCAACCGCCGCAGGTTACCCACGAGACCCTGCCGGTTGAAGTAGCTATTGGGGATGTTCACAGGGAGTTGGCCTGTTTCCAGGTAATTTCTTCTCTGCACTACTCTGTGGTTTTGGGGTATCCCTGGCTTCAGAAGCACAATCCGAGCTTTAATTGGGGAACGGCCGAGATTCTCTCGTGGTCTCCACAGTGTGGGGCCGGTTGCAACCTTGGGCCGGTTAAGGTATTGTGTGCCTCCTAAGGTGTTGTGTTGCCTACTGACTATGGGGAGTACCTGGACGTGTTTGACAAGGTGCACGCCGGTGCTCTGCCTCCCCATCATCCATACGATTGCGCCATAGCCTTGCAACCCGGTGCCACTCCTCCTTGTGGCAAGGTGTATCCTCTTTCGGTTGCGGAGAATCAGGCCATGGAGGAGTACGTTGTGGATGCGCTTTCCCGGGGGCACATTTGCAAGTCTACTTCCCCAGCAGGAGCTGGCTTTTTCTTCGTAAAAAAGAAGGGCGGTGAATTGAGGCCTTGCATTGATTATAGGGGCCTCAATCGAATCACGATTAAAAATGCCTACCCAATTCCGTTGATTACCGAGTTGTTCGACCGCCTCAAGGGAGCAATGGTCTTTACCAAACTTGACCTTAGGGTACAACCTCGTACGGATCAAGGAGGGGGACGAGTGGAAGACCGCGTTTAACACCAGAACCGGCCACTATGAATCCCTGGTGATAACCTTCGGGTTGTGTAACGCGCCCGCGGTCTTTCAGGAGTTCATCAATGATGTCTTTCGTGACTTATTCCAGCAGTGCGTGGTGGTTTACTTGGATGACATCCTGGTTTACTCTGTCTCCATGGAATCTCATATCCAGGATGTTAAGCGGGTGCTGCAACGGTTACGTGAGAACAAACTTTTCTGTAAGCTCAAAAGGTGTGAATTCCACCGATCCCAGGTTGCCTTTTTGGGCTACATCATTTCTGCGGTGGGATTTTCCATGGACCCTCAGAAGGTTTCGGCGGTTCTGCAGTGGCCTCGTCCCAATGGTCTTTGGCCCATTCAGCACTTTTTGGGTTTCGCCAACTATTATCGGAAGTTTATCAGGAACTTCTCCATGCTGGCCAAGCCTCTCTCAGATCTGACCAAGAAGGGCAGTAATCCCCACGAGTGGTCATCCGAGGCCATCTTAGCTTTCAAGGCTCTGAAATCCGCCTTCACTTCGGCTCCGATACTGTCTCATCCCAATCCTGGGTTGCCCTTTGTCCTCGAGGTTGATGCATCGGAGACGGGAGTAGGTGCCCTCTTGTCTCAGCGTCGGTCGCCCGATGGACCCCTACTTCCCTGTGGGTTCAACACCAGGAAGCTTTCCTCTGCAGAATGCAACTACCAGATTGGAGACAGGGAGTTGTTGGCCATTATTCAGGCTCTCAAGGAATGGAGGCACCTGCTCGAGGGTTCTGCGGTTGCGGTCCTCATTCTCACCGACCACAAGAACCTGACGTATCTCTCGGAGGCTAAGAGATTGACGCCCCGTCAGGCCAGGTGGGCTTTTTTCTTGTCGCGTTTTAACTATGTGGTCTCCTATTTGCCTGGCTCCAAGAATGTCAGGGCTGATGCATTGTCGCAGCAATACTCTGAGCTGTCCAGGGAGGACTCTGAGCCGACCTCGGCCATACCTCCGGATCAGATCCTGGTTGCCATTCACCAGCCTGACTTCTCCCCTTGGAGAGCAGATTTTGGTGGTTCAAACTGATGCTCCTCCTGAAAGACCGGATGGTAGATGTTTCGTACCTGAGGGATTGTGCAGATTTTGGTGGTTCAAACTGATGCTCCTCCTGAAAGCCCGGATGGTAGATGTTTCGTACCTGAGGGATTGTGTACCCGCTTGCTGCGTACCTACCATAATTCTAAGACTGCCAGTCATCCGGGGAGGAACCAGCTGTCCTGGGTCATTTCTCGTTTATTCTGGTGGCCATCTGTCCATTCCGACATCGCCTCATATGTAGCAGCATGTTCTGTCTGTGCCCAGAACAAATCTCCTCGGCATCTTCCACTGGGCCTTCTGCAACCCATTCCCAATGGGGAGTGTCCCTGGTCACACCTGGGCATGGATTTTATTGTAGACCTCCCTGCGTCTCGAGGCCATACGGTCATTCTCATGGTCATTGATCGTTTTTCCAAGATGTGCCATTGTGTTCCGCTCAGGAAATTGTCGACTGCGCAAGAACTGGCCACAGTTTTTGCCAGGGAGAACTTTCGCTTGCATGGGTTGCCTAAGGTGATTGTCTCGGACCGTGGGAGTCAGTTTGTGTCCAGGTTCTGGCGTGCCTTCTGCTCCCAGTTGGGTATCAAGCTCTCCTTCTCTTCGGCCTACCACCCGCAGTCCAATGGGGCTGCGGAGCGTTCCAACCAGGCCCTGGAACAATTCCTTTGCTGTTATATCTCAGACCATCAGGACAATTGGGCCGATCTTCTGCCATGGGCAGAGTTTGCCAGGAACTCGGCTGTCAACTCCTCCTCCGGGATGTCTCCCTTCATGGCCAACTATGGGTTCCAACCTGCGGTATTGCCTGAGTTGTTCTCACCACAGGACATTCTGGCTGTGGATAACCATCTTGCTGCCCTGCGTTCTTCGTGGGGGCAGATTCAGAGGGCCCTGAAGGACTCAGCACAGCGCCAGAAGTTCCAGGCTGATCGCAGATGGTTGCCTGCTCCTTCATACCAGGTCGGAGATTGGGTGTGGTTGTCCACTCGCAACCTCAATCTTCAGGTGCCCGCACCCAAACTGGCCCCCCGTTTTGTTGGTCCTTTCCGCATCCTCCTCAGGGTGAACCTGGTTGCCTATGCCCTTGCCCTTCCTCATGGGATGCGCATCTCTAATGTCTTCCATGTATCCCTGTTGAAGCCTCTGGTCTGTAATCGCTTTACTGCCTCGGCCCCGTCCTATCCGGGTTGACGGCATGAGGAGTATGAGGTGAGCCGCATCCTGCACTCTCGATTGGTCTGCAGTCAGGTGCAGTTCCTAGTCCATTGGCGTGGTTATGGTCCCGAGGAGCGTTGCTGGGTTCCTTCCGCAGATGTTCATGCTCCGGCCCTCCTCCGTGCTTTTCACGCCCGCTTTCCCCAGAAGCCTTATGTTGAGCAGCGGAGGGGGAGGGGCCCTTGAAGAGGAGGTACTGTCAAGGTCCTACCTTTACTCAGGGTTTGTGCTGCTCCATATGCTGGCATTCATCTTGGGTGTCTGCTAAGCATTGTGGGATCCTTCATGCTCGCAGTCCTCTGCAGCTCCTCCTAGGAGGGTGCAGCTTATCACATTTAAGTCTGTCGGTTGCAGCTGTTCATTGCATTTGTGTCCTGTATGTTGCATTGCAGCAAGCTCTTGTTCAGCTCTCGTTGCTCTCCTGGAAACCGACTCGGCTTTGACAAAGACTCCTCTTGCTCTGCCCCCTGGCCATTCTGACCATTCTCTGCTTTATTCCATTACCTGACCTCCCGTTGCTGAACCCGGCCCGTAACCTGAGTATTCTTGCCTACCGTCTTGTACTGTCTGTTCCGCTGTTATCGACCCGGCCTGTCTGACCACGCTATACGTCTTCCCATCTGGCCCCTACCCACTATACGCAATTGACGGCAGCCGTTACCGCAGCTGGGGTTACTCGGGGGTCGCGACCTGGTCTCAGGCTGCGTCAAGTCCATCCCCACCATCAGGGGCCCTGGTGAAAGGCAGCCTGGGGCTTAGACTCCGCGCCCTGAGCGACTCCGGTCTGTGGGTCACCAGAGGCTGTTGTCAGGCAGTGCGTGACCTTACCATAAGGCCTGCCGGACCATTCCACCGCTCCAGCCCTGACATAGAGGCAGTTAAATGATTTCCTAAATACAGTAAGGAGTCACTTGCCCATTGAAAATTGTAAGTATTTGGGAAAGCTTGTTCTACTAAAGGGGGTAAAGACACATTAAGGGCTGTCATTTTTTGAGCATTTAAAGATAGCCCAGAAAAGTGAGAAAATTGGCGCAACTGAGACAGTAGGTTAGGAATGGTGACTTGAAGGGCAGTGATTTACATAAGGACGTTGTCAGCAAATAAAGCACATTTATGTTCCTGTTGCCCACAACTGACACCATGGATATTAGGAGATAAGGTACAATCGCCAGTGTGAAAAGTAAAGGGGATAATGGACAACCCTGTTTAGTGCCGCGTCGAATGGTGTACATTGAGGATCGAAAGCCTTTAACAGAAACTTGCGCTGAAGGGGTATCATATAACGTTTGCAAAAAGAGCCAGAAATGTAGAGCCAAATCCAAAGGCTTGCAGAGCCATAAAAATATATTCCCAAGTCAAGCTATCAAAAGCCTTATGAAGATCTAATAGTAATAGCAAACATTCTTTAGAAAGAGGTACAGCCCAGTTAGAACAGACCACGGAGATCAGGGCAAGAGATTGATGGATCTGGTCCACTCTTTGGCGACTAGTTATGAACCCAGACTGATCCTTACGAATATACTATGCCAAAAAAGGATTAAGACATAGGGCCGAGAGCTTTGTCAGAATTTTCAGGTTGCAATTGATTAACAAGATTGAGCAATAGTGAAGTACATTTGTGAAATCTTTGTTGGGTTTGAGGATGACACTTATAAATGCCTTGTTCTCATCAAGAGGAACCTCCCCACCCTCTTGTAAGTAGTTGAAATAAAGAGTCAAATGGGGTAGGAGGAGTTTAGAAAAAGTTTTATAATACTGTATATATTTTGGAGGCCATCAGGGCCAGGCAATTTATGGGATGGCAGTATCTTAATAACCTTATAGAGCTCTTCACTAGTGACCGGTTGCTCCATAAGCTCTCTATGAGCATCGGTGAGAGATGGAAGCGATAGTTTCCCAAACAAATTTTGGATCGCTGAGGGCTCTACTGGTGGAGGTGAACCATATAATTTAGCATTAAATAATTTAATTCCTGTATGATCTTCTGAGGTCCTGTGAAATATGACCTCCTGAAAGTCTAAGTTTGGGGAGCGCTAAATGCGTATGTATAGGGGTGAGTTTGTGTGCCAACAGGGAGCCCGGCCTGTCTCACCAAGTGAAAAGCTTATGGCTCATCCATCGCAATTGCTTTTCCGCTTTTGTCATAAGACAAAGATTTAGTTCCAGTCGAGCCTGTTCCACTCTATGTAGTAGATCAGGGTCTGGGGACTAAGGCTTCATATTCCTTGGGCTTGGCAGAAAGCAACTCATCCCAATTGCGCTTAATTTTAGAGGACAACTGGATAAAGAAGCCTCTGACAGAGACCTTGTGGGCCACCCAGTTAATAGCTGGCATATGATCTTCTGCTTTATTAAAGTAAGATTTTAGTTGGTCAACCACTTCCAAACAATAAGGCTCATCACTAAGGAGGGATTAGTTTAAACGCTAGTACGGTTTGGCCAATTTAGCCATTAGAATCGTAAACGTCAATTCCACAGGGTCATTGTCTGATAAGGGTGTAGGTAATATTTTAGCAGAGCACAATTTAGGAAGCATGCTTGAGAGAAGGAAAACGTGGCCGATAAGTGAATAGTGGTTATGAGCCCTAAAGAAATTAGCCTCTCTCCAAGCATCCACTAAATCATAGTGGTACAGTAATTGCTCAAATTTGCGACTTTGTTTAGAAGGGGATTTAAGTTTAATAGTATGAGATTTGTCCAAAACGTGGTCCAATGCTAAATTTGAATCCCCAGCCAATATAACATCCCCTTCAAGTTCTGAAGACAAGGATTGAAATAGGGAAGGAAAAAAAGCTACCTGATCCATATTGGGGGCATAATAAACCCAGGAACATCACCAAATTCCCCCCCAAATGACCATTGACCAAAATTGCTCCTCCTTATCCCTAAGCACTTTTTTCAATGAATTAAAGCCGTCTGGAGAGACAGAGTGCCATCCCTCGATTTTTTTCAGAGGCATTCGCAAAATAACATACAGGAAAATCTTTATAGATATATCGAGGGGTAAAAGAAGGGGCAAAATGGGTCTCCTGGAGTGTTACAATGTCAGCCCCTGAAGACCTATAATGTGAGAACACTTGAATATGCTTAGAAGGGGAACCCAATCCCTGGACATTATGGGAAAGCGGTCGGACAGTGTTACTGTGAATAATTTCAACATGGAATGTAATCAGCACTGCTATAAACAGTTGGACTCACCCAGTGGTGTGAGGAATCGGATATCAAAAATCTTCCCGGGAGTCCCAGAATGACCCTCAGAAAAAAATAGCAAAAAAGATTAAGAACACAAGTAGGAGGAAAGAAAAGAGACAGAAGACGCCAAGGCCACAGAGTGCCTAGCATCAAACCAATTGTCATAAAGATAATGTAAAATATAACAGGATAAAATAGAAAAATTCGCCCAGACACAATGTCAGGGAATGGAAGAGTATCCACCAGAGTCAAGCAATTGGAAGTGGGAGAGGCACAGACTCGCCCTGTCACTTTGGAACACATTTGAAGTATACAGAAAGGCTCCTAAGGCCACAAGAATGCTAGGCATTTTGCAAAAGAAATAGTAATATCTATTGTCCCAGAACCAGAGAAAAAAACAAAAAACCCAGGGATAAGTCCCGCTAGATGGTAAGGCACTTCAAAAAAACAGTTCTACAAACGCAGTGACCAATGCCCCAACCTGGAGCCCCTGAGAGGTCACAAAAACAAAAATTGACTGGCATTAAACAAGTATTTCTCAGGTAACTCGGCGGGAAGCTGTAGATTTCTTCCTGGAAGCAGGAGATCATAAAGGCAAGAGTGAAGATGGCGGGCCAATATTTTTGGGTTGGCCCCTGGACGAGGGGGTTAAGGGAAATAAAGCCCAGTTGCAGCAGGATATTTTCCTCTTTGGCGAACGTAGAGAAGGAATAGGATTTGCCGTTATAGGTGAATTGCAATTGGATAGGATAGTTCCATCTATAGCGGATATCCCTCTGAACTAGGGGAGAAAGCAAAGGTTTGAAGGCCCTTCTCTGTTGAATGGTGGCTTGGGAAATGTCCGCAAAAATTTGAAGTTTGTAGCCATCAATATCTAGATCCGGATCTTCTCTAGCATAACGCATCACCACCTCTTTAACGCTAAAGAACTGTAGCTTCACAATCACATCTCGAGGGGGCCCATCTGGCTTCAGAGGAACCTAGGCTCTATGCATGCAATCTATTTCCATATGGATTCTGTCGATATCTGGTACCATGGATTGCATGAGCGAATAAGTAATAGAGTCAATATCTTTCACCATTTCCAGGAAGCCTCTAATGCAGAAATTATACAGCAGAGTGCAATTTTCAAGGTTGTCAATTTTTGAGTAAGCTTCTTCTAGGCGATCTTGTAATTCAATTATCCATCTCTCTCTTGTCCGCTCTCTCTTGTCCGCAAATAGTAAAATAAGCACCAAGTCCCCTGAGTATGGTGAAGGTGCAGGTGGAGAGGCAAGGGATTCCACTAGGCTATCCTGTACAAGGTCGGGGTTGCTGGACTGGCTTAATAAGATGTCAGCCATTTCCCTGTCCACTAGTGAGGAGGCCTGGGAGTCATGACTAGAAGACAAGGCCACAGCCTGTGTCTGAGCCTTAAAAGGGCTGAAGAGGGCTTCAGAGGGCTCTATGTGAGCACTCACATGTTCCAGGTGACCAGAGAAGCCCAAGCTGTGGGTCCCAGAACTGGAGGAGGACGATTTTCTCCTCTGTTGAAGCTGCTGTGAGGCCTGAGGGACCCGGGAGCTGGCACCGGTCACCATCATGCCTTCCTTCCCCACCCAGTGAGTAGAGCTGCTGGAGCTGCTGTCCTTTTTCCCGGTCGGCCGGGTGGGCATGGGGCCATTCTCTACCTCCTCTGCAATGGACCCGGTGAGGCTGTGGGGGAGATGTGGGGCTTTTGTCAGCCCAAAGTGCCTAGGGTTTTCGGAGCAGTCAGGAATGCATCCGCTCTGGCAGCCCGTGCATGTGCTCAGACCCCATCATATTTTTTTAAATGTAGCCAGCATAAGATCATTTTTACACCAGGCCATATTTTTGTCAGTGTTCATGAAATGATTTGAAGAATATAGAACTAATTAAAAATATAGAAGGTATATCCTACTGTGGTTATTTGATGTTTTAAGTATGTACAGTCATTATTTCTACACTTAGGCTGAAATATTTAAATTGGAAATGTACCGTAAATGTCACATTGAAATACTAACATATATGAAGATCTCTGTAGGATAAGTGATGGATTTTACACTGTAGGAGACTGCTTTAAATCTACATTGTGGATTTAAATTATACGGTACATTTATCAATCACATTAGAATCCCCAACTGCATTTATCAATCACATTAGAATCCCCAACTGCTTTTAATGTGCCAAGAGAGGTAATGTTTGTTTATGGAGATAGCATCATTGAGTAATTCAACCAGATGGCGATTTTCATATTCACATTGATATGTAGTTGTAATATTTATCATGTCGGGTGCAGTAACTGACTGCAGGGAGCCAGGGTTTAAAATGGAACTCCAGCCAAAATATCTTATTTTAGACAGAGTGAGAAAAGGTTAAAACCTCTGTCAGGCTTTATTTTCTAATTGTGTTACCACTGGGAAGATTTATTCTCACTTCCAGTGCCAATGACATCCAGAGTTTGGAAGAAGAAATCTCCACACACAGACAATAAATAAACAAGTGCTAAGAAATCTCCTTTGCTAAAAAGAACATATTTATTACTGTCTATGTGTTTGTGTTGATTAGGTTATCTCAGACTTATCACCAAATGACTCTCTGGCATCTTACAGTCATCACTGCACCTTTAAGAAAAATGATGTCCACTGTCCATTGTTGAACATTTAAAAACACAGTGACCTGTAGGACATGCCATGCAGCTCTTTTGTACTATCAGTACTTCAGGTTTACATACTGTACATTCACTTTGAAAGTACATGTGTAACCCATTGAAATGTTATTACTTGCAATACATTAAGATGGACATTAGATGGCAGTGGCCTGCCTTTCAGTTCGCGTTCTGGAAGGACGACATATGACCCCCCTCCCAGAACTGGACAACTGCGCTGTAGCCGTCATTCGGCTATAGCCCGGTTGTCAAGTGGCTAAAGGGGACCCCGCCCTAACTCACTATCACCAAGAGGAAAAGTGTTAAATCTCCCTTTTCTCTCACTATCTTTGTGTTACTATTCTAAGGAACTATATGCCACATCTCGACTCGACTTCATACCAACTGGGTCCCAACAAGCATGTAGAAGACACTGTAGTGCTCAATCTCAAATGAGAATCTAGTTCTGAGGGCCCACAGTGAGCCTACCCGTTTCTTGATAGCTGTTCCTGCTCACTGGGAATTCAGCAGTCCTCTCAGATTGGAGGCAGTGGATTATTTCTGAAATTAAGCATGCCAACAGTTATTTTTGCTTTATTGTAAAAGTTGTTACTTTTGCTCGCAATTACCAAGAGTGATCATATCTGCTGCATATACCAGTGTCATTTTGTTCTTTTTATCAAAGTTACCTTTAATTCCAATATAAACTTCATATTGGTTTATATTAATTTGTGTGAGTCTATTTTACAGTTGTGATTTCTTTTGGTCACAAGAGCACAGTGGTGTCAGAAGAGGTTGGGCTTTCAACAAGAGGTCCATATTGACAGGGAACCCAAAAATGACTAAGCAACCCTTAAGGGGGTAGTGCTACACATGTGTTTAAGCTTGTTGCAGGATCCGTAAAGCTCTTGCCATTTGTCTGCACTAGAATTAAAGCAAAGCTCCACCCAAAAGGAAACGTTCTGGTTTAAGACATCCTTACCCCCTCCTGTGCCTAACTTGGCATGTCATTTTGGGGGGGGTACCTAGTTTTGACAGGTACCCGTTCCCACTTTTGCTTGAATCGCCTACTTCCCCCCTCCCCACAGTCTTCTGGGACATGTGACAGGTTTCCATAGGAATGCGGGACCATTCACAAAGCACAGCGTGACTTGCGCATGTGCAGTGGGAACCCGGCTGTGAGGCTGTAAGCCGCACAGTTGATTGCCCACAGTTAGTGAAGAACTAGCCTGGGTGAGGATGGTGCTGGATCCTGGGGCAGGTAAATGTCCATTTACTAAAAGACAGCAGCTATAGAATTTGTAGCTACTGGCTGGTCTTTTTTTTTGTTGTACAGACTGAACCTCCGCTTTAACATCGAGTACAGGTTTGGATAGAGAAAGTAAACAAAAGCCTTCCCCCCCCCCCCGGTTCTGCAAACAAATAACTCAAGGCAAAAAAAATGTTATGTAACATAAGCCAACCTGAGATTAGGCTTTTACTATACATTTTTTTTAATACGAAGGAGATATTTTTATGTAATACTTTGAATTTTCTCAAAATGATGTTATAAATTGCCATGCTGAAACATCATGGAAGGTGCATTGGCTATACAGCTACTCTTAACAGCTAATCAACCTTTCATTAGTCTGACCATGCTGAAAGAAAAACTCTGATTGGTTGTCATGGGTCAGTAAATACAATTTCTTTTTTGCAATAACTAATCTAAGAAGAACTACAAAAACCTCTGTTATTATCTTGGCAATCTTATCAACAAAAAGCTTGGCAACTTCACAAGAACAGCAGAGAGCTTCCATGTTGACAGGCCCTAGTATTCAGAAGTATTATAAATCCCTGTATGTCTGTGCCGTTTCTCTTTATGGACATCACAGTTATCAAAAATATATGTAACATATCTTTTAATGCATCCTTTCTAGTATAATTGTTTTGTGGTTGTTTCCTTCTGCTCCTCCACTAGATGGATCTATGCATATAGAGGTATATGATCTGCAGGACCAATAGCAGGAACTTTCTCTCAGCTTTTGCACCCAGGCTGGCTGAGCCAGTTCATGAGAACAGTGTGTGGATGTATGCCAAAAAAAAAAATGGAAATTTCTGTATTTTTGGCATACACTCATACTCTGTACTTGTATTTACGATAGCACCACTGTATACACAAGTATAGTGGCACACAGCCATTTATGTTAAGGTCAGACTGTATGCTGCACCTGGGCTGCCTGGGTGGAAGAAATACAACTCCAATGAATGGGCTCAGCTGGCCCATGTGCAAGAGCCTGAACAGTAATGCTGAAAAAGCATACCTAAGCTGGCCTTACACAAGTAGAATTTGGTTGAAAATTTTTCCTTTTAAGAGCATTCTTGTATTTTCTAGTCATTAGTGAGGTCAAACTGATGTTCATTTTAGACCATAGTGATGAGAAAGGAGCAGGATGGAAAATGCATAAATGATTTTCATTCAGGAAATTACATTCATTCCAAAATGGAATGTTAAAGCAGTAGTAACCTCTGCTGTAAAATTTGTATTTTGGGCCCCCAAGGTGGGTTATGCCATAATGTGCTAGTATGCGTTGCATATTAGTACATTATAACAGACTTACCTGTCAAACGGTGCCCTCCAGTGCTGCAGTTGGATCGATGTGGAGAGCCCCCGGCGCTTCCTTCTTCACGCAGTCTTCCTTCAGGGTCCTGTGCCTTCAACCTTGTGATAGGCCAGGCTGCGATGATGTCACTCCTGCACATGCGCGCAGCACAGATATTCAACAGATAGGCAGGAGGATGCATTTTATGGCAGAAGAGATCAAAATAGTCTCTTCTGTCATAAATACCCTGCATGTCAACAACTTTTTAAATTTTGACTTTACTTCCACTTTAAAAGCAGACTAAGTATTGAAGTTCTTTCAAATTACATTGGTCAAATGTACTGAGAATTTTTGTATGAATGTTCATCCAAATATTCATACGAAAGTTTGTTAAAATATTTAGGTGTTTCAGTAGCATTTAGTATTTCGACTGCTATGTCTACCATTGAAATATTTTTTGCAACTATAAATAAAAATGTATTTAATTATTTCTGTTGGTTTTTGTCAGAATTTTACTTGCATCTGTGACTTTCAGGAGTCTCCATTGGTGGCTAATTATGAAACATCGGGACACTTTAGAACAATTTAACAATTTATGGGCTTTGTGGGACCAGTCTACATATTGTGCTTTCCTCTCCCCTGCTCATATTTACCAACCTTACATTGACCATGTAAGATACAGGCATACCTCGGTTTACGAATGCCTTGGTTAACGTAATTTTTGGTTTATGAATGAAATGAAAATCCACTGAAAATAATGCCTCGGTTTTCAAATTTTTTTCACAATACGAAAAGATTAATTGATTTTCAATGCATTTACTAATTTTTTTTAATCATGTCCCTGTACAGTATATATGCCTTTAAAGTGCACTATATAAAGAGTTTTGAACAGAAGAATTTTTTTTACTTTTTCCTGACCGCCGGAACGGATTAATTGGTTTTCAAAGCATTTACTAATTTTTTTTTTTAATCATGTCCCTTTATGCCTTTAAAGTGCACTTTATAAAGAGTTTTGAACAGATAAAACTTTTTTTTACTTTTTTCTGACCTCCGGAACAGATTAATTGGTTTTCAATGCATTTACAAATTCATTTTTACTCATGTCCCTGTACAGTATTTATGCCTTTAAAGTGCACTTTATAAAGAGTTTTCAACAGATAAAAGACTTTTTTTTACTTTTTTCTGACCTCCGGAATGGATTAATTGGTTTTCAATGCATTCCTATGGGAAACCAAGTTTCAGTTTACAAATTGTTTGCAATACGAAAAGTCCGGCAGAAAGAATTAAATTTTTAAACCGAGGTACGCCTGTATATATAATGCTTTTATTGTTCACCGCTGGTATGTGGAACCCGATCCTTCTTCTTTCACTCTTATCAGTACTTGGATTCTTTCATGGTGCTTTGGGATTAGGGCTGGACACACTCTGATCCATTTATTCATTGTTCATTGAAATATGACTTGCCTAGCTATCCTTATGGTATTTGTTATACCATGACTTAAGAATGGCCTTTGCATAATGTGATTACTTTTTACATTTTATTTCCTGTGTTTTACTGTATAGAACTAAAAAAAAAAATACAATTATAAAAAATGGAAAACTCCCTGATAAATTTTGTGAATCTGAATTAGCTTTGCAATGCTACTACAGAAACAGGACATCTTGGGTTGGGCCAAGAAAGGGGCAGGGCAATAAGGCACCAATTGGCAAGAAACACAAGGCAAGTGATTTGTTATTTTTGGCTAAAATTAGGGAATTTTTCAAACATTTGAAATCAAACAGAATAGGCCACAGTAGAACCAGATACTTCCAATGTAATAAAAGCAGATCAAACTCATCCTTAAAAAAAGGTCATCTTACCTACTGTAATAAAGGAAACTGAAACCAACAGAACTGTGATTAAACAAAAGAAACCGAGCAGGGTGCCAGATTAGTGTATGGTTAAAAACAACACTTTAATTCCATTTCTCACTTACATCTGAAAGACCTGTAGACTGCTCCGGGTGTCAGAGTGGTGGTGCGATATACAGCTCACAGCAATCTGGATGGACTGATAGGGCTGCAGGGCACAAGCAGGCACCCTCTGGAAGATGGTAAATTGGTGGCATCTCTCCTCTCACTCATGGCACTAACAGGAAGGCAGACAGGAGAATGTGACATGCTATGGGGGGGCGGACTGCAACGTGTTTCTGAGGTCCTGCCTTCTTTATCAAGCTCCTTTATGTATATCATACCACCACTCTGACACCCAAAGCAGTCTACAAGTCTTTCAGATGTAAATGAGAAATGGAAATAAAGTGTTGTTTTTAACCATACACTAATCTGGTGCCCTGCTCTGTTTCCTTTGTATGCTCGTGAGGGATTACCCAGATCCACTGGCTAGGAGCTGCCGGATAGAGTATTTTTCTCATCCACCTTTCCAGCCATCCATCCACCTGCTTTGTGAACTCTGTGGATTATTCACTGTGGACTTGAGCGCTGGTTGTGCTGGTTTAATCGCAAGTTGAACTGGTTAGAACTGGTTAAAACATGCTTGAAACAAAAGTCAAATCCTCAGAATTATGTAAGACTCTCTGGTGTGTTCTCTCTGGCTTTTATTAGGAGATTATTACATTATAGCGATCATGGGATGATCACTTTGGCTCTGAACTATTTTCCGTTCAGGGCCCTCTACCCCTAGAGTGCTACATTCTGTATATCTGATCTCCCACAGTACACAGAACATGGAATGTAAATATTTTAGTAAATACTGCTAAATACATTTTCTCATCAGTAGTTAGAGTATTGCGACTTCTATCAGTGTCCAGCAGAGCACTGGTTACAACTTGTAGGAGGAGTTTTCATTCTCCCCTGATTCTTCTATGAGGCGGAATAACCCCTGACCCTCTGTCTGGACAGCGCTGATTGGCCCTGTGCCGATCACATGCACCCTCCCAAGAAAAATAAAACTCTCTACCAATACACACAAAGCTGAGTATGTGCAGCTTGCCCCCAAGGCTCTGTTCTATCAGCAGATGGATTAGGGACAGTAGAAGAAGGGGAGGATCAAAGAAGATAGGATCAAACAGCCTTTTTACACAATGCAGAGGATTAACCCCTTATTAACAAGGATTTACAAGGATTAACAAACATGCTTTACTGCATATACAGACCAGGGGCGGACTGACAACTCATGGGGCCCCTGGGCAATAGGGGATCATGGGGCCCCTGTGTCCTTGCCCAAACTCAAAAAAAGCCTATGAAAAAGGTACCAGGGGCATCTCATGGGGCCCCCTACTGACCCCAGGCCCTTGGGCAGTGCCCAAGTTTCCAAATGGTCAGTCCGCCCCTGATACAGACTGATTTTACTGTTGGGGGGTTTGGTAACACTTTAATGGCCCAGTACTCTTTTTCTGCTGAGGTGACATTCGGTAGAGCATGCACTTTATCACAGGTTACTTCATTGAGATGCATTGCCATCCTAATTAGCAGCTCTATTATACACACTATTATAGCAGTGGAAAGGCACCTGTACTGTGCTGTACATAGTAATGTGCTGTGTTGCACAAAGGATCATGGGCATGTGTTGACTGGCTTTTGTTCACTTCAGGTGGGTCCTGCATTTCCATGCAAGTCTTGTACAAGATATATGTATCACAAGAGGGAAAAATAAAATGCCACCACCCCAGTAATGTTATTACTATTACAAGTCATAGCAGTTATTTACAAAGGAAGTTAGGTTCCTAAACACTTATGATGCTATTTTTTTATTAAAAAAAGTTTTCAAATATAAGCAATAAAAGTGATGAAAAACACGTATGCATATGAACAATCTAACTGCTGAGTAAACAACAAGGTTGGCAGGATAGCATATATTTACTACAATTCAGAAAACAATGATGGCAACAAGAGTAATAGAGCCAACTCAAAATTTCAGTTACATGGTCTCAGTACTTAGTATTACCTCACTGTATTTCCATATTTATTGTCTTATTTGTTGTTGGCATTCCCTAAGAAATAGAAGAATTGGAGACATGGTGAGCTATGTGGTAAGGATCTAGGAAATGGGAAGGGGAACACTGTAGTATTAAAGTGTAACTTTGTTACAAAAAAAAGGGACCTGTGAAGAAAAAGAGAAACAAAAACAGGCAATGAGATATGTAATAATGATTCTATATCATGCTCTTAGAGAACCCATTGCTATGACCACAGAATACTAGATTGGTCAGGAGATTATGTTTTTAATGCAAAACTGTTAAAACAAATGAACAAAACTAATGGAAAAAAGTATTACAGGAATGGTACAGTATATACAAAATAAATAAGTATAATCAGCAACAACAAACAATAGTCAATGGAAAACGGAAGCAGCGAGTTAATTTGATGGACTGCTCTTTAAAACGAATTAAACAAACAGACTTATCTGTTTAATTTCACTCCATCAGGGTATAACAAACTTTAAAAATTCCTAAAATCTTCCTTCTTTTCACATTGTTTTGTATTACTAAATTCGGGAACAGAATTTTGCCCAAAGCGTTGTCATAAGGTCAGAGAATAAGCCCTGCAGAGGTCTTAGAGTAGCTACTGTGAATCTTTTCCTCTGGGATACACAGCTACATTTTAGTGTGTTTCAAAATGCTGGACTTATCTAGAAAAGCAAAAATACATTTACACATAAAATAACTCTTCACAAATAGAAAAAAACAGTTTTGGCTCTGCAGGTCATCTGAAAATTTGGCATTTCAGAATAATGGACTGGCATGTTCTTTGTTGTTTATGATCTTCCATTATTTTTAAGGTTTGCTGGAATGTTTTTTTGCTTAAGTGTTTACAGCCACATTCTGAGGATTCTGTGAATTCTGATGGGAAGTAAACAGTGTGCATACAGAAGACACAACAAGTTTGGAGTTATATCCAAGTACTGCTGGTTTATGTCACCTTACAAGTCTGTCTCCACATTTTTGGCAGATTTAAAGCTGAAATTGAATCAGCTTATACTTTTTCTTTACTTGTTCCACATTTCCTTTCTCATCAACATGCTCATGTTTAAATAAAACCTTTCATTATATATCTTATTGTAGACAAGTGTCATTATTCGATTTCTGTGCTTCTCTATGCAACACAGGCAGATCATGACTATTTGAGGGGCCTGCCTTGGTAAGAGTTCTCAGCGCTGATGCAAGCAGTGGGATGGCTGTTGAGAGGAGTTATGTAAATATCAAAATGCTTTGATGGGTGAATTCAAATCCGGAAGAGTGGTCATTCCAAGACGCTCTAAGACTCCATAATAGAAAGAACTGAAATCCAATGAATGAATCGAGCAGGCCAGGGACAGTGAGGCTGTGGAAAAAGGGACTAGATGATGCTTGATGTTTCCAGCCAGGAAATGAGTACTATCACAGAGTGCAGGGAAATCAAATTAAGCGATTTAATTACAGAAGAGGAACCTGTACAACTGTGCAGAACTGAAATTAAATGTAGAGTTCAGCTTTAGAGGGATCCTGGAAGAAGAGAAATAGAGTAGCTTCCATGACTGACTTGTCTGATGCAGGGATTGGGGCTGTTAATTTACTACCTAGTGAATCGCTGATCTGGAACAAACATGCTGGATAATTCATATTTCTTCGACTGCATGCTTGTCCTAGGTCGGTGATTCATCAATCAGTGAAGGAAGAAAGAGGGAAGTGTGCTTCTGGAGAGGGGGCATTTGAATGTGTGGATGAAACTTGTGTTCACTTCTTTTTGACCGAACAATCCCTATCAACACACAATATTTTTTTTATAAAAACTGTACTTATATTGTATGAGGCATTCACCTGACTACTTATGTCAGTATAAATATGAGGAAGCAGTGCCTTCTTATTTCATTTACAATAATAATACAAGGAGGCGAAGCACACAACCTAGCACACTGGTGTACAATCTGTGTGGATTAGGACTCTAAAATGAGCTGTGAGACTAAATAAAATATTAATTCTGACAAGATGATGTTGCTGGGTGGGAATATCTTTTTTTTTTGCCATTGAACAATATCAATCTTATTCTTGAGATCTAGACTGGCATACTGATATGTTGGACCTCAACAGGGAATAAGTTGACCTATGGAGTTGCCAACAATTGTAAAATGACAGTGGGAATGTACAGCAAGCATCTCAGATACCTATATACAGTACATACTCATTGTCCTAAGGCCTCCATTCCTAAGAACTTGAAAAATACAATTATCTCTTGCATGCATTTGTGTTATTGCCAAAAGTATAGGGACACCCCTCCAAATCATTGGATTCAGGTGTTCCAATCACCTCCATGGCCACAGGTGTATAAAATCAAGCACCTAGGCACGCAGACTGCTTCTACAAACATTAGTGAAAGAATGGGTCGCTCTCAGGAGCTAAGTGAATTCAAGCATGGTACTGTGATAGGCTGCCACTTGTGTAATAAATCCATCTGTGAAATTTGCTTGGTGCTAAATATTCCACAGCCAACTGTTAGTGGTATTATACCAAAGTGGAAGCAACTGGGAACAACAGCAACTCAGCCATGAAGCCACGTAAAATGACAGAGCGGGGTCAGCGCATATTTAAGCACACAGTGCGTAGAAGTCGCCAACTGCCTGCTGAGTCAATAGCTAAAGACCTCCAAACTTTCTGTGGCCTTCAGATTAGCACAACAGTGCTTAGAGAGCTTTATGGAATGGGTTTCCATGGCCAAGCAGCTGCATCCAAGCATTACATCACCAAGTGCAATGCAAAGCATCACATGCAGTGGTGTAAAGCACACCACCACTGGACTCTCTCTTGCCAGGAGAATGGTGCTTGCCTGACTGCATTGTGCCAAGTGTAAAGTTTGGTGGAGGGGGGATTATGGTATGGGGTTGCTTTTCAGGGGTTGAGCTTGGCCCCTTAGTTCCAGTGAAGGGAACTCTTAAGGAGTCAGCATACCAAGACATTTTGGACAATTTCATGCTCCCAACTTTGTGGGAACAGTATGGCCCCCTCTGTTTCAACATGACTGTGCACCAGTGCACAAAGCAAGGTCCATAAAGATATGGATGAGAGAGTTTGAGGTGGAGGAACTTGATGAGCCTGCACAGAGTCCTGACCTCAACCCAATAGAACACTTTTGGGATGAATTAGATTGGAGACTGCAAGCCAGGCCTTCTTGTCCGACATCAGTAGATACAGTCAGGTCCATAAATATTGGGACATTGATACAATTCTAACATTTTTGGCTCTATACACCACCACAATGGATTGGAAATGAAACAATCAAGATGTGCTTTAACTGCAGACTGTAGGCTTTAATTTGAGGGTATTTACATCCAAATCAGGTGAACGGTGTAGGAATTACAACAGTTTGCATATGTGCCTCCCACTTGTTAAGGGACCAAAAGTAATGGGACAGAATAATAATCATAAATCAAACTTTCACTTTTTAATACTTGGTTGCAAATCCTTTGCAGTCAATTACAGCCTGAAGTCTGGAACGCATAGACATCACCAGACGCTGGGTTTCATCCCTGGTGATGCTCTGCCAGGCCTCTACTGCAACTGCCTTCAGTTCCTGCTTGTTCTTGGGGCATTTTCCCTTCAGTTTTGTCTTACAACAGTTTGCATATGTGCCTCCCACTTGCTAAAGGACCAAAAGTAATGGGACAATTGGCTTCTCAGCTGTTCCTTGGCCAGGTGTGTGTTATTCCCTCATTATCCCAATTACAATGAGCAGATAAAAGGTCCAGAGTTCATTTCAAGTGTGATATTTGCATTTGGAATCTGTTGCTGTCAACTCTCAAGATGAGATCCAAAGGGCTATCACTATCAGTGAAGCAAGCCATCATTAGGCTGAAAAAACAAAACATACCCATCAGAGAGATAGCAAAAACATTAGGCGTGGCCAAAACAACTATTTGGAACATTTTTAAAAAGAAGGAATGCACCGGTGAGCTCAGCAACACCAAAAGACCCGGAAGACCACGGAAAACAACGGTGGTGGATGACCAAAGAATTCTTTCCCTGGTGAAGAAAACACCCTTCACAACAGTTGGCCAGATCGAGAACACTCTCCAGGAGGTAGGTGTATGGGTGTCAAAGTCAACAATCAAGAGAAGACTTCACCAGAGTGAATACAGAGGGTTCACCACAAGATGTAAACCATTGGTGAGCCTCAAAAACAGGAAGGCCAGATTAGAGTTTGCCAAACGACATCTAAAAAAGCCTTCACAGTTCTGGGACAACATCCTATGGACAGATGAGACCAAGATCAACTTGTACCAGAGTGATGGGAAGAGAAGAGTATGGAGAAGGAAAGGAACTGCTCATGATCCTAAGCATACCACCTCATCAGTGAAGCATGGTGGTGGTATTGTCATGGCGTGGGCATGTATGGCTGCCAATGGAACTGGTTCTCTTGTATTTATTGATGATGTGACTGCTGACAAAAGCAGCAGAATGAAGTGTTTCGGGCAATATTATCTGCTCATATTCAGCCAAATGCTTCAGAACTCATTGGACGCCGCTTCACAGTGCAGATGGACAATGACCCAAAGCATACTGCAAAAGCAACTAAAGAGTTTTTTAAGGGAAAGAAGTGGAATGTTATGCAATGGCCAAGTCAATCACCTGACCTGAATCTGATTGAGCATGCATTTCACTTGCTGAAGACAAAACTGAAGGGAAAATGCCCCAAGAACAAGCAGGAACTGAAGACAGTTGCAGTAGAGGCCTGGCAGAGCATCACCAGGGATGAAACCCAGCGTCTGGTGATGTCTATGCGTTCCAGACTTCAGGCTGTAATTGACTGCAAAGGATTTGCAACCAAGTATTAAAAAGTGAAAGTTTGATTTATGATTATTATTCTGTCCCATTACTTTTGGTCCCTTAACAAGTGAGAGGCACATATGCAAACTGTTGTAATTCCTACACCGTTCACCTGATTTGGATGTAAATACCCTCAAATTAAAGCTGACAGTCTGCAGTTAAAGCACATCTTGATTGTTTCATTTCCAATCCATTGTGGTGGTGTATAGAGCCAAAAATGTTAGAATTGTATCGATGTCCCAATATTTATGGATCTGACTGTAGCTGCAAAGGGTGGGACAACTCAATATTGAACCCTACGGACTAAGACTAGGATGCCATTAAAGTTCATGTGCGTGTAAAGGCATGCGTCCCAGTACTTTTGGCAATGTAGTGTATCTCTGTTGGCCAGTGAATACACCAATTGTCCTTAGTGAACGACAGGAAAAAATATGGGAAGGGATGGCCTAGATAGCTATGGTTGCAGTTTGCATATTAGAACAACTAAGGTTTTGTGCATCCTGATGAGCAGTAGAAATAAACTGAATACACATGTAGGTGCATGGAGATGACACACAACCTTCAATCGCACACATATTCTTTAAACTAGGGGTTTCCAAGCAAACTACTGGCCTGCACACTTTGCGTGGGCTGGATTGTGGACAATGAGAGTTGAAAATTCCCTGGCATCAATGGGAATAAACAGGGACCTATCATTAGTAGTAGTGGGGGAAGTAGTGCCCCATTGTTGGTATCTAGGGAAAAAATAGTGCCCTATCATTGGTGTCAGTGTGAGGAATAATGCCCCATCTTTGGTGTCAGTGGATAGAACAGTGCCCAATTTTTATTGTCAGACAGTAGAAGGAATTATGCCCCACTGTTGTCAGTGGAAAGAATAGTGCCGTTTATCAGTGTGAGGAATAATGTCCCAATGGGCCAGATAAAGGCTAGCAAAGGGTTGCTGTTTGGAGACCACTGATTTAAACACACAGTTTGGTATTATTTTGTTTGTTACAGGTACTTCTATAGCACCATCAATTTACGCAGCGCTTTACATAGAAATTGTGCATTTCACATCAGTCCCTAACCCTCAAGGGGTGTACAATCTAAGGTCCCTAACTCACATTCATACATACACATACTAGGGCCAATTTAGACAAGAGCCAGTTGAATCAGTTAATCCATTTATTTAAATTTGGCAAAATTATGCACTTTAAAATAAAAAAACATGTATAGTTTAAAGAAATATTGTAGCTATATTGTATATGCCCAAAGTAAAAAGGCAACATTCCTCTAAGGTTATGGTATGTAGGTAAATTTATTTTTTAGTACTCTTTGTTCACTTCGATGTCATTTTTGAGCTGAACATGTTTAGGTACCAGACCACCATAAACATATAAAAATGATGTATTACTGCTAATACAAAAATAGAATTATCTTTGATAAACTGTAAGTAGGTCATAGGCTGGACAGTTTATTTTTGATTGTCAGACTGAAAACAACACTGCTGCAGAATGGTGATTTCACTATTAGAGCTATGTTCTAAGCTGCTTTGTTAATGAAGGACAGTACCTCATTGTTTAAACTGAAAGGCATCTTGGGTCAGATCCATGTTGTTATTGCAACAGTTATAAAATTAATTATGGTTTGAACAAAAAGGGCCACAGATGGCCGTTCTAGAATACGGTTTAGAAATATGGATTGGGGTGACTCAAACTCAGAAAAGGTTAATGAGAGAAATTTTCACCTAAAAAAGATTTATTCTAAAAAGAAAAAAAAAAAGAATTGTTAATGAAAAGAAAATTAATGATTTGATTAAATTGTGATGTGGATCTGTTAAAGAATTCTATTTTATAGCAACAAATGTAACAGTTTTTTCCTGCAAGCAATATATCAGTGTTTGACTCTCACCTTACTGCTTTTTACAGTGCTGTGAGATTTGAGTTTTGCACTGCTCTTGCTGCTACTTTTCTACTTCAAAATACCTTAACCCTTTCCTTCCTAAGGACTTAACATTCCTCTAAAATTAGACCTTTAATACTTAACCTTCCTGCCCTAGGGCTTATCCCATAAGCAAGACCTTCACATTTAACAACTGTTAACATGTAACCTAACCCCATGTGCTATAACTTTCCCATTAATACTTAAATCTTAAATCTGTTCTTCAAATTTATTTCCACTAAACCTTAACGGACAAATTCATAAATTATATAAAACCTTTCTAAATTACCATCCCTAGTACCATTAACTAAACTGAGAACCCCCCTCCTCATCACAAGTGCTTGCTTACTTTCTCTGACAGTGGCATCTTGCCTTATTGTCTACATACTGAGCTGTAAAAATCTAGTGTTGGGTTTCCCGTACCTGTGCACTAGCATCCTATAGACTTAAATGTGACTTACAGCAGATATAGACAATGCATTTTACCAATGTAGACAATGCCAGAAGTTGCTGCCATTGGAAGAGGTAAGTAAGCACCTGCAGGGGGATTGTTATATATTAATAAACTTGCTCTTTTTCCCTAAAATAATCCCTTAACAGTTTACTTTTTTTTTCCCAATGCTTACCTCTGAAATTAGCTCTTAACTATCCCCCTTTCCCTAACAATAATTTCCTATAACAGGCACTTAACCATCCCTAGCCCTAACATTCACTAATTGGCCTATATTTTGCTGCATAGTCATCCTCTGTGTCAATAGTATGCTGGATCCATGATGAAGATCCTAGCAGGAAGAGAAGAAATCCTGATTGGTATTTGACACTATGTACCTCAGAATGTACCATCAAGTTTTAATTATGTGTACATTTGAATGGAGAGTCCATGGAAAAAGTTTTATCCTGGTATTCCAGAAACCATTCTTGTTTTTTTTTTTTTTGCCAAGTATAGTGAGGCTAGTGTATTGTGGCATTATTCTCCTGCAACGTGTGCTTCACTTTAGGGTGCACATGGTTCCTTAAAATGACTTCATATTCTATGGCCACTAAATAAGCAATCAGGTCATTCATTATACTTAATGACTACTACACAATAAGTATCCATGCTATTACAGATCCCTCACCACGTTTAATGGCTAGCAACATAGCAACAAAGGTTGCTGAAGGCATCATTGGGCTTTCTATAGACATAAACCTGTTTGGATTAGCAAAAGATGATTTATCAGATTAAATTACTATATACCATTATTCAGTGGTTTGGGCTTTGTATTTCATATCTCAGGTTTGGTTTCCAAATGCCAGTCCTGTCATAATGTCAGTCTTATGAAGCTTATGACATATAGTTTATTGCTGAGATAAGTCACAGAAGCGCTGAACCAATTAGAAAACAAAAATAAAGAAGAATGGCCTTGTGCAATATCCTTAATCAAACTTTAATAAAAATGTTCTCTTATATTCACAAAGGTGCTTGTCGAAAAATGCATAAACCATCATATCAATTCAGATGAAATCTCAATCCATACACTAGATACAAATAACCCCCTGTCAAATCTGTCTAGCATTGCTTAGTCCGTACCATTATGGTACACTGTGTTGATGCATTTCAAGGGTAACTCCTCCTCTTCAGAGATACGTGACCTCTGGCTCTGATATTGATTTTAAAGAAGTTCTCATGCAAAAACAATAAATACATTTAAAAAAATGCTTTGATCCCCTGTAAAAATTAATACCAGACTTAATTTGACCAGGAAAGGGGGGGATCTAGCATGAGCCCCTTTCCTGACCCCTACCAGGCCACATGCCTCAACATGGTGTAGTACCTCGCTAGGGGGGAACCCCCGGCAAATAACCTTGTCCCATGTGGCCATGAGGACATGTCCCATGTGGCCTCTTCCCCAAAACCCAGGCCTGTTGGTTGTGGAGGTTTCTGGGTGGGAGGGGCTTGTTGAAACCTGAAAGCCCCTTTAACAGTAAGGGGGCACTCAGATAATGTGTAGCCTTGAAATAGGACACCCAAATGTTAGACAAATCTTTTTTTTTCAAAGAAAAATCCCCAAAAAAGACCCCTATTGTAAATTGACTATCAATCATGTAATGCAGGGATGCAGATCTACGTCAATCACAATGACCAATGGGTGACAATGCACTGAAAGGAAAAACCTGCTGCCGCCAAGACACATCCTACACATTGCCTTGTCACCCATCAAATGGAGAGTTTAGTGGATGACAGTTGTTTTATACAAGGGGGCATGGTCTCCCAGTGATTTTATTGACCATATATGGACATGAAGAAGAGGAATACAGAAGAAATGAAATAAAAAACAACACTCCAATCTTCTCTCAGGAATATAAGGGGGAAAGATCGAGCGTCTTTCAGAACTGCCAGGTACAATATTATTCTAGTCAATGTTATCATAAATGTTTTTCATTCTTATCAACCCATAAAGCTGCATCACCTGGCATAAAAAAGGGTATCCAACCTACCTGCAATCTGTAGCCATGTAAGATAGACATCTTTTATCTTCTGCAAGCTTCTGCTTAGCCTTTTATTAGCAGCACAGTGATAAGCTCATTTTTCTGTTACTCTGCGTCCTCTTTCTTTCAGCATGCTTGTACCACTTCTTCCTCACACACCAGCCCTGCTACGCAGAGGTAGAGAGAGGTTAATACTAGGCCAAAATCATATACTTACACTGCTTGCATGTAAAAATAGGTTTACAGATGTATTCATGATTACAGAGCTGCATTCATTTGTGTCTTTTATACAGTATATACCTAGAGTTTAGCTTTAATAGTCAATTAGTCAAAATAATAATTATTAGGCCTCTTTCACATGGGCACTGTGACCTGTACAGCATTAATAGGGCATTTGCTTATGTGGCTGGAGCCCCCTGGAGCTGCATGTTAGCAGCCTATGAATACAGCCCCTCATCCTAATTTGACAGAAATGCTAGAGTGTGAGAGCTGCCATAAACTCAATGTGCACTCAGGGCCAGCCACATAAAAACGGTCCATTCACTTCTGTATGGGCTACAGCACCTGGGTGAATGAAGCCTAATAATGATTTGGTACATATTCCCCAGGGCACTGACCAGCACCCCATGCCTTTTTTTGACAATCCCTTCACTATCAACCTAGAAAGTTCAATTACTGTTATTTTTGACATTTGGCTCTATTGACCTCAATTGGGTTTGGATTTGGAACCCGAATTTTCGTAATGTTTGCTGAACCTGGCTTGAACCAAATCCAGATACATTCTACTAGTCACTAGCAGTGATTAAGTAAAAGCATTGATATATGTAGTTAAATGGAAATATGGACCTATAATGATGTTTACTCCTATATACCTCATTATTAATAAACCTTACTAAAAAGGAACGTTTAGCACACTCTTCCATAGTTTCATTCCTAAGAACACTGTTTGGACATTAACTGGAGTTCCCAGAACAGGGGTCATAAAACAGAAATGACCATTTGTTTAAAAGTCACAAAACCCAGCCCTGGAATTCTACCCGGAATGCCTTCTGAAAGTGCACCTGGATGATTGTGACATATCTTGGAAACAAGATTGATTTGTAAGGCTGTGGTGACAGTGGGATATCATAAATGGCAGCTGATGACCAGTATCGAAAGACTTGCTAGAAAATTTGTTGATGACAATGGTAGTGATGGCAGAGTCTTAAGATATTTTAAAACTTTAAAGGGTGTGTCTCTACCTGTATGAGAAGGGGGGTGGTAAAGGGGTGGCATCAGAAAGAATCAGTACACAGCTTTTAGATCTCTCTCTGGGTTCAGACAATGGAACATAAGTATGTCTGTGTAACATAACTGCATTATTTCTTTTACTTTATCTGTAACTTTCTTTTTCTATAAACATTTCTCTCCATGGGTAACATTATTAGCCATAACAGTATTTCTAGCAGTTTCATTTTAAATACATGTAGTGCTTAACCCCTAAGTATCCACTGTTTCTTGGGTCCCCTATTCCTGTGGCCATAACTCTGCAAATAGCACCATGCACTCTGACACACCTGGCTGGGTGGGGAATATTTATAGCAGATGTATATGCAGAACCATGGTGGCAAAACAGATATTAACAACAGTAATAACACAGCAGACAGTTAAGCTGGCCATACATGGGTATGTTAATTTTCGTTGAACCAGCCAGTTGAAGGAAAAAACTGACCCAATTTGCCCATGCACACATTTGATGTGGATGCAGGAATCCTCCGTGCTGTGTCATTGTATTCTGACAGTGGGGAAACTTCCATCAGAATACATAGATCAGAGCTGCAGCCTATTGCCTGCGGTACTGATCGCACAAAAATAAACAATCAGAGTGGTTGAACCAAAGTCAACTTCTGTTTAACCAGTGGCCAGAGATGGTCTGCTGCTGAACCTACTGAATTTCAATCAATGTATGGCCAGCTTTAAACAATAGCAATACATATACTACAGAAATAAAAGAATTTGCATAGAGAACAGCCCCTCCTAAACCCTATACTGGGACAATCATAACTAAGGAGAGTTTTGACAATATCCCAGTTCAGCAGTCTGCAATATACCCACTTCCCTTTGCTGGCCAGTTTGTTGGGGCCCAACTCTTATGTCAGAGCACTCAGAATAATTTTTCTTCAACCACTGATAAAGGTACTGGCTTTATAATACATTTGTCAAAGTGTAGTGGGGTTTGGCCAGCAGCTTCTCGCCAACTCGTGTGGTAGCAGGTGATCTCCCTCTGTTTCCTGTTGGAAGCACAACTGGTCAGTGTCCGGGGTGTCCTTCCTCTTGATCAGGCAGCAGGCTCTGTCAGTATCCGTGGCTCTCTCCAATGTTCTAGGATATCTGGCAGTGCTCCTCTCTCCTTCTCAGGTGTGGTGGTGAATGATCTACTGGCATCCTGAAAACATTCAGTCTCTCTGAATGCCCTCCACACTCTTCTGCTCAGCCTGGGAACAACAACACTCCTATTCCTCTGCTCAGAGCTCCAAAGAATATGGGATATATAGTTTCTTAGCTCAGTCTTCCAAGCCAGTTCATACTGTAAAGAACTTCACCTCCCACAATCCTCTGTTCCTCCCTGTGTTTCTAGCAGTCCACATCCTCTTCCTCTGTGTATTCCTATTGGGTAGAAGACTGGTTTTACATTGGTTGTACACAGTCCTGCAATAGCAGTCACTTATTAAAGCTGTGCCTGTGCATAGTCTCTGTTGCATATCAGACACAGTTCTCTTAACAGAAGAATTTGTTCATGTTATCACTCTGCAAGCACAAAAAAAGCAGCAGTAGACACAATGAAAACTGCAGCTGCTTTTCTTTGCCAGCATTGTGGACCATATCTACATACACATCTTCACACCGTAGCAATATTGATATGTCAAATTACTTTTATGAAGTTAGTGGCCAAAAAAAACCACCAAAGCTGTTAAAAAAATAAAAACTCTTACAATTATGTACAGTATCTCACAGATTGTTTGGAGTTGTTATCATGTTGGAATACTGCCCTGTGGCCCAGTCTCCAAAGGGAGGGGATCATACTCTGCCTCAGTATGTTACAGTACATGTTGGCATTCATGCTTCCCTCAATGAATTGTAGCTCCCCAGTGCCAGTAGCACTCATGCAGCCCCAGACCATGACAGTCCCACCACCATGCTTGACTGTAGGCAAGACACACTTGTCTTTGTACTCCTCACCTAGTTGCCGCCACACATGCTTGACACCATCTGTACCAAATCAGTTTATCTTGGTCTCATTATACCACAGGACATGGTTCCAGTAATCCATGTCCTTAGTCTGCTTGTCTTCAGCAAACTGTTTGTGGGCTTTCTTGTGCATCATCTTTAGAAGAGGCTTCCTTCTGGGACGACAGCCATGCAGATCAATTTGATGCAGTGTGCGGTGTATGGTCTGAGCACTGACAGGCTGACCCCCCACCCGTTCAACTTCTGCAGCAATGCTGGCAGCACTCATATGTCTATTTCCCAAAGACAACCTCTGGATATGACGCTGAGCACGTGCACTCAACTTCTTTGGTCGACCATGGCAAGGCCTGTTCTGAGTGGAATCTGTCCTGTTAAACCACTGTATGGTCTTGGCCACCATGCTGCAGCTCAGTTTCAGGGTCTTGGCAATCGTCTTATAGCCTAGGCCATATTTATGTAGAGCAACAATTCTCTTTTTCAGATCCTCAGAGAGGATTTGCCATGAGGTGCCATGTTGAACTTCCAGTGACCAGTATGAGAGAGTGAGAGTGATAATACCAAATTTAACACACCTGCTCCCCATTCAGACCTGAGACCTTGTAACACTAACGAGTCACATGACACCAGGGAGGCAAAAAGGCTAATTGGGTCCATTTTGGACATTTTCACTTAGGGGTGTACTTTTGTTGCCAGCGGTTTAGACATTAATGGCTGTGTGTTGAGTTATTTTGAGGGGACAGCAAATTTACACTGTTATACAAGCTGTACACTCACTACTTTACATTGTAGCAAAGTGTCATTTCTTCACTGTTGTCACATGAAAAGATAGAATAAAATATTTACAAAAAAGTGAGGGGTGTACTCACTTCTGGGAGATACTGTATTCTGACATATTATGGAGCATCAGTTTTTCATTGCTTTCTGTGTTTCGTTTGGTAGATTTCCCCTTTCTCTCCTATGGTGACAACTTGTCATATCCTGGCAAACAGTATGTCTCATGGACAAGAAGTTAGGGACATTTTTTTGTAGGTAAGAGCTCTAAGGCTTTTATGCTTATCCTTACTTCAATACTTGGTTTGTCACTGAGCTGGAACAAACGTGCACATTAGCAGTTGCAACACCTAATAATAAAGTTTAATTGTATTTTGTGTGTTCAGAAAAAGTGCATTTACTCACTATCCCCAGACCTCCTGAGCAAAACTGCTCTGAGCCTAAGCTATGCTTTCTTCTTCCTCACCAACACTGGCAGCAACTGAGCTGAATCCTCATCTGCTTGTATGGGGTCATCTCCCAAGAGCCACAGGGACATGTAAATTATGATACTTGTGTTTAATGCATTGTGATTAGTATAATTTGAACTATTGCTTTACAAATCTGAAAGGAAAAGTTAGGTTTGACAACGCATGAGTGCTCACTAGCAAATTGCCCAAATACATTTTTTCTGGTCCAGAGTTTTTACTATATAAACTATATTTAAGATGTTACACTGATCAATTTCTAAAGTTAATAAAACCTCAATGATTGCCTATGTGTGACACATCTATATTAATGCCTTGTGAATGATTAATTGACTTATTAACAGTTGATAACCCTCACTTCACTGAAACAAAGTGTAATAGGTTCAAATCCCATCAGAGGTATCTTAGTTAATTCTGAATTATAATAGAATTTCAAAATGCATGCATGTCTACATTCATTATGAATAATTCAACTGCAGCAACAACTGAATTAATAATAAAGACATGCTGAAAATGTTAATGCCAGATCCTTTTTTAATGTGAAAAATAATAGGATTAATAAATCAAAATATCATTGTATATCTTTACATTTTGGTGACTGATGATGAAGCCATCACGCTATGAGTTACAAGTAGTTGTCTTGGCCATTGATATTTTATTTCATGCAGATGGGAAGGTCAGCTTTGGGAAGGAAAATAATCAGTGCCGGTTCACACAAGCCCACAGCTCAAAATGCTGCCTGAACAGCATTTAGAGCCCTGTGGTGGGAGAGGTGGGATGCGTTCTTTATCACACAACTCTCTTTTTTTTAAAAATTTGAACTTTATTTGAAGTTTACAAGGTGACACTTCATTCAGGTCACTACACAGCAGCTCAGTGCGCTATGCTTGCTGTGCAGTGACATGCAGGGCTATCCAGAGCAATGCGATATTATGCAAAAATGTTGCATAATATCACACAGCTCTGGAACACAGTGAAACACTGGTCTGAACATAACAGACAAAAAACTATTGTTTTCTGTGTGTCATTGCAGTTACCTGCATTTTTCCAAAAAAAACTGATTTTAGCACATAGTGTGTATGGGCCCTTAGGCATGTCGAAATGTGGGTGTGGTGAAATTGTGCTAATGGTGGAAGTGGCATAAACATGAGTGGACTCGCTGTCTACAAGGTAACATATGCAACAGTTCTCCTCCTATTACAAATTTCCTTTAATATAACACATACAAATACCTAACACAATCAGTGTCCACATGAACAGAACCAAAAGCGTAATAAAAACCAGAGGTATTATTATTATTATTATTCAGTATTTATAAAGCGCCAATAGTTCGCTCAGCGCTGTACATTACAAAGGGGGACAGAACATGTGACAGAACAATACCAATACAATGCAAAACATGAGGGGCTCGAGGGCCCTGCTCTTTCGAGCTTACAATCTAGGAGGGAGGGGATAGGGGCACAGGAGGAGATAGCTGTGGGGGATGGAGTGGTAGGAAGAGTGGAGGAGGTCGGCAAGTTAGCAGGGGGTGGAGTAGGCTTCCCTGAAGAGATGGGTTTTCAGGGTGCGCCTAAAGGAGAGGAGAGTAGGTGATAATCTGATGGGTTGGGGCAGGGAGTTTCAGAGGATGGGTGACACCCTGGAGAAGTCCTGGAGGCGGGCATGGGAGGAGGAGACCAGGGAACTAGAGAGAAGGAGGTCTTGTGAGGAGCGGAGTGTGCGTGCTGGGCGGTACTTGGATATTAGGTCAGTGATGTAGTTCGGGGCAGTATGGTGGACGGCTTTGTACATCAGTGTTAGGATTTTGAATTTGATCCGTTGCACAATCGGAAGCCAGTGGAGGGATTGGCAGAGGGGGGTGGCGGAAACGGAGCGGTTGGAAAGGTGAATGAGTCTGGCAGCCGTATTCAGGATCGACTGAAGTGGGGATAACCAGCGGCGAGGCAGGCCAGTGAGGAGGGAGTTGCAGTAGTCGAGTCGTGATATGATGAGGGAGTGGATGAGCTGTTTAGTGGTTTCTGGGGTTAGGAACGAGCGTATTATGGCGATGTTGCGGAGGAGGAGTCTGCACGAGTTTGTTAAAGATTGGACTTGGGGCTGGAAGGTATGTCTATAGACACAAACAGTTCCCTACTAACACAAATAGAAACATGTCCACATAGACATAGTCAGTGTAGTAATGACCCACCAGAACCATGTGCAGAGACAGAATCAGTACTGAAATATGACAACAAATGCAGCATTGGTACCATACTGGCACACCAGAAATGTGTCCACAGAATAAGTATAATAAAAGACATACTATATTATAAATATACATATGCAGTACATTACACATATATTTAAATCTTTTAAAGCCATTTTCAACCTTACAGTGTTAAAAAAAAACTTGTATGGCTCCAAATAAATATTTTTTTGATTAAATAAATTAAATATACATGTACATTACACACATTACATTTATATGAAATGTACATTACACATACTGTACATTACATTGAAAATACATATACATCAATACATGGTGCTGCATGCTGTCTCTAGAGGGGCTCAGTGCAGAGATTGGAGCTTGCGGTCCCAGAGAGCATGGAGAGAGCTAGTTTGAGGGCTGTGAGTGTAGAAAGAGCTAGTTTAAAATGCATTATTATATTAGTAATACAAATGCCTTTTAAACTAGCTGTTTCTGCACTCTTTGTGACTATAAGCTCCTAGTCTCTCTGGTGCTCTGGCCCATTATAGTATTATTAAATTTAATAAAATGGGCCAGAACACCAGAGAGAGTCAGGGCAGAAATTGGGAGCTTGCAGTTACAGAGAAAGTGGAAAGAGCTAGAAAAGCCATTATTACATTTACTATAATGGGCTATAACTCTGTAGGGACTCATTGCAGAGACTTGGAGCTTGCAGTCCCAGAGAAGGTGGAAAAATCATTATTATTATTATTACTATTAGAGAAGAGCACAAGATTGCCTGGGTGGGTGTGCAGACAGGGGTCACTCTATTGCCCTCTTATGTATGTGTCTTTTTTAAAACTTTTCCAGGAAGGAGGATGATTTAATTTCTTTCCTGCCAGGATCTCTTAAATAGTGTGGATGGAGCTTAACACAGAGTGGAGAGTAGCTGACTGATGGAAACAGAGAAGCCATGGGAGAGAACATGGGATAGAGGATAACAGATTTATTTCTTAGAAAACCTGTGATAGAAATCCTTACTGTAGGGCACATGAAGGTATACTGTCACACCATTTAGAACAGTTTACTGACAGAGGAGATGGTTATTTGATGGACTTTTAAGAGACCTATTATAATAAAATTGTGTTGGATCAAGCTTCTGGTTGATTCTTTTGACTGAAGTGGGACTCCAGTAACCCTGCTAGGAGAAATGGGATAGCACATTATTAAGCCATGCTAGACAGCACATCTAGTGAAGCAGCCACTTGGGGAAGAAGTATCCAGTTGGAGCAAACCTGGTCTAGCAAGGGGCTGGTGGTGAATAGGCAGGAAGAAGTGCTATCCTGTAACCACGGAAAGTCTTTCGGCCTGAAGTAACAGGATACCCCAGCTAAGACAATATGTTGTTGTCAAGGGAGAGAAGGAGTGTGGAATTCTGCGAGGGCTGCAGATTGTAGATGTGGCCAGTGAGTAGGCCTGAGTCAGCCCTGTGATACTAGGCAGGTCCCAGTGGTGTGTGTAGGTGCCTCTGATGTGAATGGTTGGACTTGACCACATTTGTGTGTGTTTTTCACAAAAACCCAATGGAAACAAAAGGAAAGATGCATTTAGAAGATGTGTTAGAAGGACATAACAATGGCAGCTCTGCAGTGTGGATTTTTCATGCATAGCCTCTTTTAGCCCTTCCATTCCCAAGGTGCTGAAAACATTGGTCCAGAAGATTTCCATCATGTTACAAAAGTTCAACAAATGTTGGTTCCATGTGGAACTCAAAGAAAAGCAAAAGAAAAAAAAAAACTTTACTGTATGTACATTTTATGCAAATTGTGAGCAAATGCTTGAAAAAGATTTTCTGATGTGCTAGGCCACTATTACTGTGCCACAACTTATAATCCATGTGCCTTGTTTACTTTATCAAATGTACATTCTCCCGCAGGAGAATGCAAGTTTAAGGACCCTAGGGTCTTTCCCCGTAGTTACACACACAGCCATGCACAAAGTCACTGCTTCAGATCAGTAACCAGTCTAGGGGTATGCATTTCTGATGCTTTATTGCAGAACTTGAACTCGGATAGGTTTAGGTTAACTATGAAATACTCCAGTAACTTTATCAGCAACTTGAAGACACTAATCTTCTTCCTGTTATTCTGAGCAGAGTCTTTGCACAAGCAAATACTGGACTAAGCTATACCAGGACACCAGGCACAATGTCCCCTTTGAGCAATGTTGACTCTAGCTCCAGAGGGATAGCAGCAGCACACAGTCTAATGGATCTCTCATACCATTCTGTACTCACTAATGTCCTTGGATGATTGTACGCCTCCTTCCAATATTTTTCAGACACCTCCCCAGTGATACCAGACCGGATGAAAGTCCCACTAAGCTTGAGCAAATTTTAGCAGAATAGTCACCAGCTAGCCTAGCCGGGACCTTGATGAATAGAAGGCCTGTCCAGAAGGGCATCTATCCTCCAGGTCATGATCTCCTCTTTCTAGGACAAGACACCTCTGTTCCAAGTCTTAGAGTATTTATACACTCTCCCAGCCACCATCCAGGCACATTCTGCTGATTTCACTATCCCAGCCCACTGTCCTCCAGAAACTTTCTAAGCAGATGGGAGTAGCAGTCAACCCTGCAGCCAGCAAAACACACAACAGACCAACATAATCCAATGCAGCACAACTGATTATAGAGAACTACATTTACCTAACTAGGAGGGTGCTGCAATGATAGAATAAGAGAAGATTCAGCCAGTTCAGCCCACTCCAGTATTTTGGTACCCAATATGGTGCAAGGCATTAACCACTTTTTTTTTGCTATTTCAATGGTACCTTGACTTTGCAGAATTTCCCAGAAAGCTATGTCTAGTCTCTGTAACAAATACAGAGTTCATGCAGATAAAAATAAATTCCACAGCTTGCTGTGAACCAGGGGCTTTCCTAGAATTGTGAAAGAACTGAGGCATCCCTGGGCACTCCAATTACAAGAATAAAGTGGCACATGTAGCGTGAATACTTTGGTCAGCAATATGTAATTACAATACAGCATATACAGTGCATGGGTCAGGAGAATATAATGTACAGACTGCAGTGGTCAGAGGTATGTCATGTGCAACCTAGCATACAGAGTGCGGTCATCAAAGGTATGAAATGTACAGTACAAAGTAGAGGGTGCAGTGGTCATAAGTATGTACTGCACAGCACAGCATAGAGAGTGTGGTCAGGAGTATGTAAAATACTCTCTATGTTACATAATCCTGACTGCTTTAATCTCTATGCTGTGTCATATGATGACAATCCTGACCACTGCACCTGTATACTATGCTATACATTATATAATTGTGACTCCTGCTCTCTTTTAACTACACTGTTTATTACATACTCCTGACCACTGCACTCTGTCAGCTATGCTGTACATAACGTAATCCAGACCAATGAACTCTGTATGTTGTGATGTACTTTGCAAACTCATGACTGCTGCACTACCACCGTACAGCGTGGTCAGGTTTATGTAACATATAGCAGTGTGTATAGAGTGCAACAATTAGGGAACATTACATAGAGCCCAATATACAGAATGTAGTGGAAAACGTATGTAATGGACAGCATACAAAATGCAGGGCTCAGGAATATGACATGTGCAATCCATATTAAAATGTGCAGCATTCAGGAGTACTATTCAACAACCTTTAATATGTAAAATATGACAATAAGAGGTATGTAGCATGTAGCACAACATACAGAGAAAGATTTTGAATATGTAATGTAAAAGGTGAGGTACAAAATCCTTACCACTGCACCCTGCATGCCACACATTACATATTTTTGAACAATAAACTATATTCTTTGCTGCCCCCCAGCAAATTTCCTTCTGCAACCCCGCAATTCATCTCGGCAGCCCTTGTCCACAGCCTCTTTGTACCCCCTCACAAAGAGAAAAACATGCAGTACTAGAATATTGAGATATACCCCGCAATGCAATATGACCACCTCAATGGAGATAAACGCAGCTAGCATATAAGTACTGGTATGTAAAACCCGTACTACAACATACTCTTAGTCAAAAAAGGTGTACATGGTGACATTGGTGTCAAAGTCAATATATCAGTGGAGTGACATAAGGAAATCTGTGACTTTTGTGGTAGGAAGTGTGGCTGTAGAATGCACTAACCAGATAGCGCATTTGAGTAAAATGACCTACTCCTGGTCACTGGATAAGGAACCCTGCCGGAGTGTTGGTCGTCTCTGCTGCAGTCACCAGAATCATCTGTATCCTCTCCAATTATGGCATCACCAAACTTCCAGTGGGCTAAACGCTCATCCAATATGTTGTGGAATCCTTTATGACGGCAACCTCCAGGGGGTGCAGTGCACGCTCATAGGACAGGAGTCACCTTGAGGGCTCGGAAATAAACCCAAAAGAGAGGCTTCCGATAGTGTAGTAACTTTTATTGGGGGTGTAAAACAAACGAAGCACTTACATGATATAATTCACAATTCCAGGTAGGTATAAGAATGGCCGCCCGTATCAAGGTGTGGACCAGGTGGACAGTGGTGGTAAGTCAAATAGCATCTCCCTAACGCATTTCGTGGCAATGGCTTTGTACCCCCTGTCCATGGCTCACCTCTGCTCCCCTGGTCCACAGCTCACCTCTGCCCCCCCTTCCAACCACAACTCACCTCTGCATCTCAACCCACAGCTCACCTTTGCACCTCTTTCCATCTTCACAGAGGTAATAATTACAGCCCAAAATCCAGCAAAAGGTTTTTTAGCCTCCTAGCTAGTAGTGAGACCACACTGCTTAATCCTGCAAACATGTTTAATCTTAGTCTGTATGCATCCTTTTGCAAAAACACTGATTTTCCCAGGGAAAAAATTATACCCCAGGTGAGGGACAAGGTGTGGCCAGGGCAGTTGTACTACATCCACAACTCTTCCTTGAAATTACAGGGACTGTTTTCCATGTATCCATCCCCCTCTGTTTGATCCTGTGAATTCAAACATCTGCTACCAAATAGTGGATTCTAGAAAGGGTGTCTGCATTTTTCAGATTATAACCCACCCAGTGTTCCTGGAGCCAGCATATAATCCTTAAATTGCGCTCTACAGTTTGGGCCATTTTTTTTATTCTGTACTATTAGAATCACTGAAACATACATAGACACCAGATTTATTTGTGAACATAAACCAAAAAGGTTACATAGTCAGCAACATTTACTTAGGGATTTCCACATGGAATACTTATGATACAGTATCAGAGCAGGAAGGGTTAATGCCATCTGTGACTTGCCTCTGAAGAAGTTGGCAGGAAAGAATGAGAAGTACGAGTTTCCAGTGAAGAGGCTGTGTAGGCTCAGTAGCTTTGCCTGGCAGTGAGCCTGGAAAATGGTCCCAAATTTGAATGCGTCACAGCATCAAAACACAAAATATGTTGCCCTCTCCCACCATTGGACTTGTGACAAAAATACCCTTTTCTAGAGTCTAGTATGGATTTTAGGGAGAATATCACACTGTTTCTTTGCCTGAGGTCCCTCCCAAAAATTCCCTAAGATAAGGGTCTGGAATGGATTTTAAAAGAACCACACAAAGTTTTTTTTCACTGCCATATTGGCTTGGACAGAGGTGTGTTGTAGTTCCAAATGCTCATTATCATACTGTAATTTCGTACTTTGGATTTAGCCCTTTAACAGAAAAGCATCATACAATATTTCCTGTAGTAAAGATTATTCAATGCACTATTCAGTGATATAATTATTACATTATTGCTTTATGCTACATGTTCCCTAATGAAGGGTGCTCTCAGCAGAGGCCTATTGTGCCCTAGTCCTGTTTCCCTGGGTCAGAACACATCTTTTAAGTGCTGAGATACATGTTGCATGGCCTTCTGACCAACCAGAGGGCAGGATTGTTCAAAATAAAGAAAAAAAAAAGAAATCGAGTTAAATCAGTTATTGTTTGCACATTATTCCTCTCCTCATAGACCGTGTTACCCTTCCCTCCACAGCTCTAACCTCTGCACAAACCCCTCTATAGAATTTGAACCGGTACCCCTCTCTGTCAGGGCAGGAGCTGAGGAACGAACAGGCAGGCCTAATGACAATGTAACGCACTGGCTGACGACAGCCACCACCCACAAACTGAAGTCCCTCAGGGCGCGGAGTCTAAGTCCCAGGCTGCCCTTCACCAGGGCCCCTGATGGTGGTGGGGATGGACTTGACGCAGCCAGGAACCAGGTCGTGGCCCCCGAGACACCCCAGTTGGCGTGTAGCTGGTGGAAAGGACAATAAAGTAGCTGGGCAGGCCGGGTCGACAACAACGGGAGAAAACAGTACAGGACAGCAGGAGTCACAAGCCAAGTCAGATTCCAGGAGAGTCACGAGAGTCATAACAGAGCTGTAGCAACAACAAGATACAAGTGCAAAGAGCATGTGCGGACCACAGGCTTATATGTAATCAGCCACACCCCTCTGGGGGATGGACCTCAGAGACCTGAAGGCATAAAAGATTCCCACCATGCTCTGCAGAAATCCAAGATGGATTCCAGCACATGGAGTAACATAATCTCTGGGAAAAAGTAGGACCTTGACACTCTATTAATGGGCGCAGGCTTTTTTTTTTCTAAAACAGTGCAGTCTGACTTGCTGTTTTGCCTGGGCAGCTCTGCCTCTTAGACCTATGGCACAGAGACATGGAGGAGTTTCGAAGCTCTTCAATCGGCTCTATGCTACAGGTCTGACAGGCAGCAGGTGGGAAAAATTAGTGCATGTGTCAATGGATTACATATGGGTTTAAAGCATTAAATTATCTTTAAAACTAGCCTTCCAATTGTTGTAGGAACTGTGGAGAAACCCAGGCTAACTCTGCTAAACTATATGGACTTGAATTTTCGTTCAGGCTTCCTTGGTAACACCTTCTCCTATCTGTGACACTGCATTTTCTCAGCTTCCTTCCAATCTCCTACAATCTCCCGGGCAGCCTGTATATTGTTGAGTTGTGCTGATCAATTCCAGTTGTGTGATTGCAGAGTCATTTTAATAGAGCAAGAAGAGCTCTCCCAGAGGAATTTAACATGGTTGTGACCATGCTGCTGTGTGGTCTCTTTCACATGTGCTTAGAGATGCAGCAAAATTACAAACTCAGGTTAACTCAGCTAAAGCATTAACCCATATTCAAAACATGTTATTAAATGTTGCCCACACACAACCTCTGGTTTTCAGGTTTTTATTCAAGAGAAAGTGAAAAAGCACTGAACGCATCAAAAACTCAATAGGTGCATTTTTGCCATGCTGTAATTGAAATCAATAGTGGCAGTAGGTTGTGGTAAAGCCTTAAGAATGCAGCATGATTTAAAATTTGTACTTGATGGCAACATACTGGTTTACACTGTCCTGTCTGTCTGCCATTGTTTTAGTAAACTAGTGTGTTGGCAGGTGGCACGGGATTGTTAAAAATGCAGCTAAATGCTTGATTTTACTGCATCTCCAAGCTCATGTGAAAGAAGCCCTAACAGTACTATGAAGAGTTCACACTAGAGAAAATTTGGAGCTGTGCAATGCTATCCTCAAGGAAAGGCCATATTTCCATGGTCTGAGCACAGGTTTGCTTCAATGCCTACATATTTTTTTACAGCTGGAAAAATCTACATTTGAATGTACTTATGTTTTAATTAACAATCATTGAACATATTTTAAAATACAGGTAATGTATGTACTTGTTTTTCTTCAAAACTAAATATACAGTATGTATAATATTGATGAGATGATGAGATCATACTTGCTCAACCTGTAATGTAGTGTACCTTCTCCATTACCCGTGTAGCCTGCAATATATGTTGGCAGGACCACAGTAGCTCTTCAGATGAGAATGAGCGAGGATATTGCCAACATCCGTAAAGGGTTCAAAGTACATAATATTTCTAAGCATTATACAAAGTTTTATAATAAAGACCCATGAGGCATTAAAACCATTGGAATAAATAGATTAGTGCCACAATGGAGAGGAGCAACATTAGGTGAGAAAATTCATGTTTGTAAACCCAGAGGGTCTTTACTAGAGATGAGCGAATCGAACATGGCGAAGTGGAATTCGTTTCGAAGATCAGGAAAAATTCGATTCGCGCCGAATCCGAAAATTAGCAAACTTCGGATGCACGAATTGAATTTTCCCAAAAATGGCGGCAACATGTGTGGCGACGGAGCGGGGATCTCTGGGAAGGCGCGCAGACAAGGCGCGCTGACCCATAATGCATTCATTCATGACATGTGATCGCATTAGCCAATCAGCAGCCAGCCAGCACTGTGTAATGGTGGAGCTATAAATTGCGGCCTTTTTACAATTCTCCATTAGCCTCCGGTCATTCAAGAGAGACAGACCTGTCTGTATTAGGGACAGAGTTAGGGCCAGAGAGACTTTAGGGCCACAGAATCGTTACTCAGGGACACAGAATCGTTACTCAGGTACACAGAATCGTTACTCAGGGACACAGAATCGTTACTCAGGGACACAGAATTGTTACTCAGGGACACATATTCGTTACTCAGGGACAGACACAGAATTGTTACTCAGGGACACAGAATCGTTACTGAGGGACACAGAATCGTTACTCAGGGACACAGAATCATTACTCAGGGACACAGAATCGTTACTCAGGGACACAGAATCGTTACTCAGGGACACAGAATTGTTACTCAGGGACACATAATTGTTACTCAGGGACAGACACAGAATTGTTACTCAGGGACAGACACAGAATTGTTACTCAGGGACACAGAATTGTTACTGAGGGACACAGAATAGTTACTCAGGGACACAGAATCGTTACTCAGGGACACAGAATCGTTACTCAGGGACAGACACAGAATCGTTACTCAGGGACACAGAATCGTTACTCAGGGACACAGAATCGTTACTCAGGGACACAGAATCGTTACTCAGGGACACAGAATTGTTACTGAGGGACACAGAATCGCTACTGAGGGACACAGAATCGTTACTCAGGGACACAGAATTGTTACTCAGGGACACAGAATTGTTACTGAGGGACAGACACAGAATTGTTACTCAGGGACACAGAATTGTTACTGAGGGACACAGAATTGTTACTCAGGGACACAGAATTGTTACTCAGGGACACAGAATTGTTACTCAGGGACACAGAATTGTTACTCAGGGACACAGAATTGTTACTCAGGGACAGACACAGAATTGTTACTCAGGGACACAGAATTGTTACTGAGGGACACAGAATCATTACTGAGGGACACAGAATCGTTACTCAGGGACACAGAATCGTTACTCAGGGACACAGAATCGTTACTCAGGGACACAGAATCGTTACTCAGGGACACAGAATCGTTACTCAGGGACACAGAATTGTTACTCAGAAACACAGAATTGTTACTCAGGGACAGACACAGAATTGTTACTCAGGGACAGACACAGAATTGTTACTCAGGGACACAGAATTGTTACTGAGGGACACAGAATCGTTACTCAGGGACACAGAATCGTTACTCAGGGACACAGAATTGTTACTCAGGGACACAGAATTGTTACTCAGGGACACAGAATCGTTACTCAGGGACACAGAATTGTTACTCAGGGACACAGAATTGTCACTCAGGGACACAGAATTGTTACTGAGGGACACAGAATCGTTACTCAGGGACACAGAATCGTTACTCAGGGACACAGAATTGTTACTCAGGGACACAGAATCGTTACTGAGGGACACAGAATCGTTACTCAGGGACACAGAATTGTTACTCAGGGACACAGAATTGTTACTGAGGGACACAGAATCTTTACTGAGGGACACAGAATTGTTACTCAGGGACACAGAATTGTTACTCAGGGACACAGAATCGTTACTCAGGGACACAGAATCGTTGAATTAAAGAGTATGTCAGACAACACGCAGAGGAGTGGCAGAGGAGGCAATGTTTCAGGAGCGAGCAGACGTGGCAGCAGAGGAAGGGGTCGAGGCAGCACTAGTCGCAGCCAGAGGCCAGTGCTCCCGGTGTCATCCAGCGGTCGTGTCTCCACTGACAACCCTGCCGTCATCGATTGGTTGGCTCGGTCGTCTTCCTCTTCCCAGGTCACCTCTGACACCTACAGCCAACGGTCGGTGGGTACGTCAGACACAACCGTTAGTTGGCATGGCCCGGGAGCAAGCCCACTGAAATCACGTGTCCTCTACCTGCCCCTGTCCTTTGGTGTTCCCTCACCAAGCGAAGTATCGCATGCTGTGGGCTCAGCCCCACTCTACAGTGAGGAAGAGCTAACAGAGGGCGGTCAGGAACGGGGGGAGACATCCGCCTCTTCAGCAGCCAGGCGAAGAAGTACTGGCGAGGAGAGTGGCTCGGTAGCTGGTCTAGAGACAGGTCTGTCTCCTGACCCACACGCAGCCGAGGGGGCTAGTAGTGAGACGGAGACCCTAATTGATGATGATGAGGCTGATCGCACTTGGCAGCCTTGTCGTCATCTGCCAGGCCCGTAATCTGCCATGGGCCCCCGTACCGACTCCTCATGCTGCTGCCAGGCCCGTAATCTGTCATGGGCCCCTGTACCGCCTCCTCATGCTGCTGCCAGGTCCAGAGTGTGTCATGGGTCCCTGTACGGCCTCCCATTGCTGCTGTCTCCATCGCCACACTCTGCCATGTGCCACTTTCAGGTCTCCTCACACTGCTGGTGGGTTCCATTTTGTCATAGGGTGCTGGCAGATTACGGGCCTCCCATTGCTGCTGCCAGGCCCGTAATCTGCCATGGGCCCCTGTACCGACTCCTCATGCTGCTGCCAGGCCCGTAATCTGTCATGGGCCCCTGTACCGCCTCCTCATGCTGCTGCCAGGTCCAGTGTGTGTCATGGGTCCCTGTACGGCCTCCCATTGCTGCTGCCAGGCCCGTAATCTGTCATGGGCCCCCGTACCGACTCCTCATGCTGCTGCAAGGCCCGTAATCTGTCATGGGCCCCTGTACCGCCTCCTCATGCTGCTGCCAGGTCCAGAGTGTGTCATGGGTCCCTGTACGGCCTCCCATTGCTGCTGCCAGGCCCGTAATCTGCCATGGGCCCCCGTACCGACTCCTCATGCTGCTGTCAGGCCCGTAATCTGTCATGGGCCCCTGTACCGCCTCCTCATGCTGCTGCCAGGTCCAGAGTGTGTCATGGGTCCCTGTACAGCCTCCCATTGCTGCTGTCTCCATCGCCACACTCTGCCATGTGCCACTTTCAGGTCTCCTCACACTGCTGGTGGGTTCCATTTTGTCATAGGGTGCTGTATGGCCTCCCATTGCTGCTGCCAGGCCCGTAATCTGCCATGGGCCCCCGTACCGACTCCTCATGCTGCTGCCAGGCCCGTAATCTGTCATGGGCCCCTGTACCGCCTCCTCATGCTGCTGCCAGGTCCAGAGTGTGTCATGGGTCCCTGTACGGCCTCCCATTGCTGCTGTCTCCATCGCCACACTCTGCCATGTGCCACTTTCAGGTCTCCTCACACTGCTGGTGGGTTCCATTTTGTCATAGGGTGCTTGCAGATTACGGGCCTCCCATTGCTGCTGCCAGGCCCGTAATCTGCCATGGGCCCCTGTACCGACTCCTCATGCTGCTGCCAGGCCCGTAATCTGTCATGGGCCCCTGTACCGCCTCCTCATGCTGCTGCCAGGTCCAGAGTGTGTCATGGGTCCCTGTACGGCCTCCCATTGCTGCTGCCAGGCCCGTAATCTGCCATGGGCCCCCGTACCGACTCCTCATGCTGCTGCAAGGCCCGTAATCTGTCATGGGCCCCTGTACCGCCTCCTCATGCTGCTGCCAGGTCCAGAGTGTGTCATGGGTCCCTGTACGGCCTCCCATTGCTGCTGCCAGGCCCGTAATCTGCCATGGGCCCCCGTACCGACTCCTCATGCTGCTGTCAGGCCCGTAATCTGTCATGGGCCCCTGTACCGCCTCCTCATGCTGCTGCCAGGTCCAGAGTGTGTCATGGGTCCCTGTACAGCCTCCCATTGCTGCTGTCTCCATCGCCACACTCTGCCATGTGCCACTTTCAGGTCTCCTCACACTGCTGGTGGGTTCCATTTTGTCATAGGGTGCTGTATGGCCTCCCATTGCTGCTGCCAGGCCCGTAATCTGCCATGGGCCCCCGTACCGACTCCTCATGCTGCTGCCAGGCCCGTAATCTGTCATGGGCCCCTGTACCGCCTCCTCATGCTGCTGCCAGGTCCAGAGTGTGTCATGGGTCCCTGTACGGCCTCCCATTGCTGCTGTCTCCATCGCCACACTCTGCCATGTGCCACTTTCAGGTCTCCTCACACTGCTGGTGGGTTCCATTTTGTCATAGGGTGCTGGCAGATTACGGGCCTCCCATTGCTGCTGCCAGGCCCGTAATCTGCCATGGGCCCCCGTACCGACTCCCCATGCTGTGAGGTTGCAACAAGGTGGAATTCAACCCTACATATGTTAGACCGCCTTTACGAACAGCGAAAGGCCATCACCGATTTCCTGATGTTACAAGCGGATAAAGGTACTCCCCTGTGTAACTTAGATGTCAGCCATTGGCAGCTCATGCGTGACACCTGCCGCTTGCTCAGGCCCTTTGAGGAGGCCACACTATTCGTGAGTCGGCAGGACTATGGGATGAACGACGTCATTCCTCTGTTGCACGTCCTGGAACAAATGCTGTTAACAATGGCTGGTCAGGGTGCGGTAGACGTGGCGCACAGATCTCAACGCCACATGACCCCTGTGGGGGCAGGACAGGAAGAAGAGGAGGAGGTAGAGGAGGACATTGGTGCTCAGGAATTATTGAGTGAAATGGGTGGTTTTTCCACTCAGCGGACAGGAGTGGAGGAGCATCTGGTAGAGGAGGAGGAGGAGACAGAGGACCCAGACGCACCGTGGCAGTATGCTGTGGAGATGGAGGCAGGGAGTCCCTCGCATTCCTTGGCACAAATGGCCCATAGCATGCTCGGTTGCTTGCGTAGCGACAGCCGAATAATAACCATCAGATAGAGGGATGACTTTTGGCTGTCCACCTTGTTGGACCCTCGCTACCGTTCAAAAATGGTGGCCTTTTTCACACCTGCTGAGAGGGAGGCCAAAATAACGTACTATAAAAACCACCTATGTAGTCAGTTGGTCTCTGCCTTTCTGCGCCAACGTCCATCCTCAGACACTGTGGGCCCTGTGCGCTCGCGTTCCGCTGCCATGGCAGCAGGGGAGGGGTGGTAGGAGCAGTGGCAGCTCCACCAGCAGCGGCTGCCTCAGTCTGCAGTCGATGATGAGTAGCTTTCTTCACCAGCACAGTGAGGAAACTACTAACCAGCCGCAGCAGCATCAGGTGGACCTGGAGCAGGACCTCAAACAACAGGCTTGGGCCTACTTGGACAGCACCCTGCCAACCGAGGTAGACAATCCCCTTGACTACTGGGCAACGAAACTTGACCTTTGGCCCCAACTAGCTGAATTTGCCCTTGAAAGGCTGTCATGCCCGGCCAGTAGCGTGGCATCGGAGCGCGTGTTTAGTGCGGCAGGAGGTATTGTAACTCCGCGGAGGACACGACTGTCCACCCAAAGTGTGGAGAGACTCACGTTTGTGAAAATGAATCAGGCGTGGATTAGTCTGGATTTCAAACCACCAGTTCCTGACACAACTGACTAAATCCGCCATGAATCATGCCTCAAACATGTTATTATTTTTAACATAGGCCTCTGTATGGCCTTCAATTTAAGCTGCTTACGCTTCGCCACTCTGCCATGGGCCCCTGTACCGCCTCCTCTTGCTGCTGCCAGGTCCAGAGTGTGTCATGGGTCCCTGTACGGCCTCCCATTGCTGCTGTCTCCATCGCCACACTCTGCCATGTGCCACTTTCAGGTCTCCTCACACTGCTGGTGGGTTCCATTTTGTCATAGGGTGCTGTATGGCCTCCCATTGCTGCTGCCAGGCCCGTAATCTGCCATGGGCCCCCGTACCGACTCCTCATGCTGCTGCCAGGCCCGTAATCTGTCATGGGCCCCTGTACCGCCTCCTCATGCTGCTGCCAGGTCCAGAGTGTGTCATGGGTCCCTGTACGGCCTCCCATTGCTGCTGTCTCCATCGCCACACTCTGCCATGTGCCACTTTCAGGTCTCCTCACACTGCTGGTGGGTTCCATTTTGTCATAGGGTGCTGTATGGCCTCCCATTGCTGCTGCCAGGCCCGTAATCTGCCATGGGCCCCCGTACCGACTCCTCATGCTGCTGCCAGGCCCGTAATCTGTCATGGGCCCCTGTACCGCCTCCTCATGCTGCTGCCAGGTCCAGAGTGTGTCATGGGTCCCTGTACGGCCTCCCATTGCTGCTGTCTCCATCGCCACACTCTGCCATGTGCCACTTTCAGGTCTCCTCACACTGCTGGTGGGTTCCATTTTGTCATAGGGTGCTGTATGGCCTCCCATTGCTGCTGCCTCCACCGCCACACTGTGGCTCCACACTCTGGTTTTGGCCCCGTGACTGCCCAAATGAGTGAAGTGTGCGGTGATTCTAAGATCGACGGCACTCATCTGCATGTCATACTGACTGACAGTATTATTTCTCTTCCCCAGCAGACTCCAAGGGCATTTAAATTAAAGGTACAGTGTTCTGCACTAATATAAAGGCTCCCTGAAGCCTAGAAACACCCTTTTTATAAGTTAAATTCGCAGCGAATATATTCGACTTGAATCGAATTTATTCCGCGAATTTGCCGAATCGAATTTTTGAATAATTCGCTCATCTCTAGTCTTTACCATGAAAACATATTCTCCTTATGATGTCAGTGTAGACTGGGACCTAAATTGTTTTATAAATAATAGTTAATGGTTAAGTCTTATAAATATTATGATGTTTTAGGTATATGGTTCTGCTCCTACATACAGTATGTGATATTATTTGCATTGTTGAAAAGAACAAACAATAAGTTTTCTTCTCTTCTCATTTAATTGTAATTTTATTTCTAATACTATATTAGCTATTATTTCCATTGTTTTTATTTCATTACCCATTAGAATTTTTTTTTTTTTGGTTTTGATGCTTGCATTGTTAAATTTGACCGCTAGGTGCAAAATGATTTATCACAGAGTCAAGCCTGTGTGATAAATGTGGGTAAATCATTTGGATATTAAAGGTTTAATAAATATATATATATATATATATATATATATATATAAAATTATTATACAGGATTTATATAGTGCCAACAGTTTGCTCAGCGCTTTACAATATAAATATACCTGTGTATCAAATTTGTTCATCTATTGCATAATTTGCTTTTAACCATACTTATTTTTTGCACATGGGATTTATGCATTGATTTTTAGCTTGCATATAAATTGTGGGTGGGTGTTGTTTTGCTCCTTGTTTGTTCTCTTTGGCCTTTGTAACCACTTACCCTCTGGAAGATTTACCCCCCTTTCTGACCAGGCCATTTTTTGCCATACTGCGCTGTGTTACTTTAAATGTCAATTGTGCAGCCATGCAACACTGTACAAAAATGTTTGTCCTTTTTTTCCACAAATAGACCTTTCTTTTGGTGATATTTGTTCAGATCTGCGGTTTATACTTTTTGCGTTATAAACAAAAAACACAGACAATTTAGATAATAAAATAAAAATCTTTAATTTTCTACTATAAAACAAATCCAATAAAATATAAATCCAAAAATATTAAAAATCAAATTTCTTCATAAATTTAGGCCCAAATATATTTTTACATTAACTGACACTTTGTGGGAACCAATGACACTAATACAGTGATCAGTGCTAAAAATATGCCCTGATCACTGTACTGACACTGGTTGGGAAGGGGTTAACATCCCAACCAGTGCCTAGCTATGTGCTCGGTGTATAGGAGGTGGTGCTTTTACTACAGGAAGTGAAGGATTGTGTTCACAGCTTTGCAGGGACACAGGATTGTCCATGTCACCCCCTGTCATAACAGAGCTCTGCCTTGTTTACATAAGCAGAGCTCTGTTCATTCTCCTGCCCGACGATTGGAAGGTGCCGGTGAACATCCATTTGCTGGGACTCACAGATCGGATTCTACTGTGAGTGTTCACAGCAGAAGTGAGCTGCCGACTATAGGGCGGTCCTCAAGTGGATAACTATGATCAACACTCAGATGTCACCTGGCCTCTAAAGACGTCTTTTGCAATGAAACAAATTGGGTATAACATAGGCTGCTGATGTCCTCATGTCTGCCAAGGTTGCGAGTGGAAACCTGAAGTGTGTGACACAAGGTTAAGGACTCTCTCTCCTCTGGATTGTAAGCATCACAGTATATGGAGGGATTGCAGTTTTAGAATGTGCAGATTGGACACAACGGGTCCTGGAACATATACACACTGTGTGACACATTATCTTATTCATGTAAGAATGATTAATCAATTTCAATTTAAATTACTGGAAAGATGTCACACTAAATGGGATTTATATTTTTTACATGGTGAGAGAGAGACACATTGGAGTCATATTGGAGACTTGGGAAGACCTATATGCATAGATTGAAGGGCTTGATCAACTTCATCCTCTGGTGAGAGCATAAGGAGAACAGAGCAACTTGTATATAAAAATGTTTCCTGGGACTATGAAATTTACAATTTGTGGACACTAGTTTTGCGCTGTATATTTATATTATATGGACTGTAGCTGCCCAGTGGGGTCATTTTTTATCTAGCATCTCAAAAGAATACAGAATACCTCAGGCACTGGTTTACTATTTATTAAATAATATCTCTTATTCGTATTCATTTTATACTTGGTTACACTTAGACTTTAATAAACAGCAGTACAGAGCTGCATAATACTCATGGCAGGAGAAAATTACAATCAGGGGTAAAGCACCCCTGATATATGTGAAAAGTATACTGTGTGGTGCCACTCCAAGCTATGGATGGAAGGCAAAGGATCACCCCACCGGCAAGTGAGAAGAGGGGAACATGAGTCCGAGCGATTCCAGTGTCAGCCAAGTGAAGGGATGGACGCTGCTCAACCAAGCCCAGGAGTCCAATGTTGAGGAATGGCCCCAACGGTCGTTCTGGCCACGCCCTCTGACACGAGGTAGTGAGGATGTGAGAAGCCAGGAAATATATATGCATCTTTGCCCATGAAAAAAAGAGTCAGGTGTGTATATGGGATGATAGAGTGAATGGAAAACTGGAAGAAGACAAGAGAAACTGAATAGCAAAGCTGAAATACAAGAGAAAGAAAGAGAGAAATATATATATATATATATATATATATAATGAAAAATAATAAAATGACAAAAATATAAAAAAAAATAAAAAAATAAAATAAAGATAGATATAGTATGAATAGAAAAGAAAAAAAAGGGAAAAAACAAAATCAATCTCTCCAATTAAACTTTATACTGAAAAAAGTAAAAATAGGTGAAAATAGAAAAACAACTATGTGTGATGTGTATGTGTGAAAAATAAAAACGGTTCTAAAAACAACATTTTCGGAACTCTTTAGTCCTCATCAGGGACATCATGCAGGACAATGGAGAGAGGGACGGGGAAAAGCTGAACTATAGGAATTATCGAATGTTCTGAGAATAGCAACAACTAAGGAGAATGACAATATTCAGGGGAAAGAAAAACGTTATTGATCATATGGGTATGGTAATCATGATATTATTCATAAAAGTGGGTAACATCCCACTCAAAGTTTAATCCCTTGGGTATCCAGGTCTCAAGTTTAGAGTTCCAAAAGAATTCTCTTTTGCAAAGGAGGGAAAAAAAACATTCTCCTTCTCTCATCTGAGAATCATGCGTTCTATAATTTGCACCCTTAAAGATATGGTTTCAAAGTTATGATATAACCTGAAGTGTCTAGAAATGTTTGTTCCCTTACTGGTTCTGATATTCAATAAATGATCCCGCATTCGATCATTTAGTTGCCTGGTGGTGCGGTCTACGTATTGAACGTTATACTCTTGACAAGTAATCATATAAATTACAAAAGTGTATGGCAATTCACTAGTTGTTTAATTTCATAATTGTTGCTATTAAAACAAGAGGTAACAATATGAAGGTCTCCACCATGTGGCAGCTCGAGCAGCGAGTGGCATTACATTTGAATAAGCCAGTGGTGTGTAGCCAAGTAGGTTCAGAATGTCTAGAGAGAAACAGACTGGGAGAGCCCATGTTACCTATGGTTTTGGCCCTTCTGGCTACAAATTGCACTTTTTCAGAGACGATTGTTTTGCAAGCAGGATCTCCATTTAATATGGGAAGACACTGTGAAATGATACATTTAATGTCAAAGTATTGATTACTGTATCAAGTAAAAAAGACTAAAGCTGTGGTGGTTGTTCTCATCTTTTTTTTCTATTGAAAGCTTCGCTGTTGTCAATTAAATCTTTCCCTTGCTTGTTGTTCACAGATTGGTAAACTTGAGTGTTTAGATGTTTTTTACAGCCACTCTCCAAGAACATATTTTCCATCTCTTTGTCATGTGTCTCAAAGTCCTTAGTGAGGGAACAATTTCTTTTAAGAGGAGTAAACTGACCTTTGGGAATAGCCTTAATAACATGCTGTGGGTGATAACTCGAGGCGTTAAGTATGGAATTCTTAGATGTAGATTTCCTAGAGGCAGTTACTGTGACTCTGCCCATGAGTGAAGAGGCTTGTAGAGTAATGTCTAGATAATTCATAGTGGTCAATTGTTCCTCTCCTGTGAATCTTAAATTCCAGGTTATGTTGTTGAGATACATGAGAAAAGATTCAAACAGCAAATTCTTGTCTACAATGAAGATAAGATCATCGATCATCAATATATCGAAAGTATGCTTTGACCAAGTGTCTATAAGGGTTTTTGGTGCTGTAAATAAACTGTTCTTCCCAACTTTCCATGTATAACTTGGCATATGTGGGTGCAAACCAGGCTCCCATAGAGGCACTTTGCTCCTGTAGATAACATTTCTGGTCAAATAGGAAAAAATTGTGTTTGAGAAAAAAAGATACACTCTCCAAGATGAACCATTTCAAATCCTGACCATACTCTGTGTAAAGATCCATGTGATATTTCAGAGCTTGTAGATCTAGGTTATATAGAATGCATGAATATAATAATCTTAGATCGCATGTTAGTCATTTGAGATTCTCAGTCCAAGGGACATCTTCAAGAGCTTGGATGATGTGTTTGGTATCCAGAGCATAAGAGGGAAAGTGGGTTACAATATTTTGGAGCAGAACGTCCATAAGATTACCCAAGGGTTCTCCAGGGGAAGCTATGGTGACTATAGGTCTTACTTTTAGATATAATTCCTTATGTTCCTTGGGTAAGTGATGGAAAATAAGTACTACAGGAAATGCAGGTACTAATTTCTTTGCATTATCCAGATTTGGTATGTTCAAACTAAAAGCCTCATATATAATGAGCTCCAGCTGCTGTTTATATGAAGTGGTAGGATTCATAGTAAGAGGTTCATATATTAATGGATCATTGAGTTGTCGTAAGGCCTCTTGGTGATAATCAATGGAATTCAAAACAACCACTGCTCCACCTTTGTCCACCTCTTTGATGGTGATTTTTGGGTTATTTTTCAAAGACTGGAGACCTTCTTTCTCCTTTGAAGTGAGATTAAATCCATTTTGTCTAGGTGACTTCTCAATTTGTCATGCCAGGGAGACCAAGTCCTTTTCAACCAATCTTTGGAACAAATATAGGTTCTCACCTCTTGACTGCACTAGGTAAAAATCAGAACGTTGAGTGGAAATGACTTCTAAACGTTGCAGAGTTTTTTACTTTATCAGATGTCAGAATACTTGAGAAACCCTTGGTATCCAGGGAACTCATGTCATGTATAAAACAATAAACCTGGAAATTGAACTCATGTTGATAATTCTCAGTAGTCTGTTGGACTAATGTAGAATTAGATGATTCTGTACGCAAAAAATGTTTTTTCAAAGTTAATTGTCGTGCAAATTACTGACATCAATGAGTGCGGAAAACAAATCAAAACATGTGAGGGTGCAAAGTTTACATAGATAGATAGATAGATAGATTTTTGGTAAGACTCGTGTGCTTTTGCCAGCTCCATAAACATGCACAGACAAGCATACATATTTATGTTATGAAGAAATAGGTGTGAGCTGTAGGCACACAATGCTGGTGTTGGTTCATCATTATGGAACAATAATGATAGTTCCAACAGCAACAGTTGCTCTTTATCCTTAGACTGGTGTCTGCAGTGCAGGTCAGGGATTGGTCACACACAGGGTTTTTTCAGCAGGAACGTGGGGGAACACAGTTCCGGCACTTCCAGCACTAAAGGTGTGTAAAAGCAAAGGGTGCTGGGGTGTGCTGGAAGATCTATTGATCCTGGCTGCTGGTGCATTTATAGTCACTGGAGGGAATTTATTTTTGCATGGTGGTCTGTTGTTGCTGGGGAGGTCTATTACTGCTGCCGGGGGGTCTATTGTTGCTGGGGTGGTATTTTGTTGCTCGGGGGAGGGGGCTCAATTGCTGCTGGCTGTAGGGGGGTCTATTTTACTGCTTTTCTTGTTCATTAACAAATTCCATACAAATTACTTAGCACCAAAAAATTATGCTTGGCTCTGTATTCTCTATAAAGAGTGGTACTTGATGTTGGGTAGGGGGTGGAATCAAAGAACTGTGCTTCGAGGTGGGTAGGGGGCAGAGACAAGAAATTACTCAGAAAGGGGAGCTCCTGCACCTATTCTCTGACAAAAAAAGCCCTGGTCATACATCTTTAGTCATCTCTATATCTGGATTGGCTGGATTTGGTAGCTTTCATTTTATATCTCTGGGTTCCTTAAAGCAAAAAAAAAAAAAAATCTTAAAAACTGTTCTCTACAAAAGAAGAGCCACAACCTGTTGAGTCATCCAGCTGACCTGCAATAGCCTGACCTTAATCACATGACTTACACAACTACCATAAGTCATATACAATGATTTTTCCTATAGCATACTACATTATTCTAGAAGCGCACTAGAGGGTGCTACAAATATAATGAACTTTCACATTTTATTTATTGAATGTATTTTGTAAAAAAATTACATCCGTATCAATTAAAGGGCCACAAAAAGCAAATTTATGAAGACTTTCTTTTTATTTCACAAAGCCTTTAATGCATGAAACTGAAACAATAGAGCTTATATTGACTAGTAGTGAGGTTCAGGTTTACTACTACCATTGGTTCAAGCTGAATCCTGCTGGTGCAAGATTTGGGGCCCTGGCAAATTTTTGTTCACATTTAAGTCTTTTGTTAGCAGAAAGCAGCTGCATCATTTAAAAAAAAAATGCAAGAACAATGTGCACAATCATTTCACAGTGTATCTTTTTCTTTTACAGTACATATTTTGCATGAATTCACCCCCTTTCCACATAGATAAAACAAATAAAGGCATATTCCATTTAAACCTATTATTCCTAATTAACATTATTCTTCTGATGGACAATTTTACACTGCTGTATCCTCTGCAAATCTTAATGCTTGTAGTAAAACCTCAGCCTTTGTACTTTTTCTCTGGCAAATTTGGGCCTAGCCTCGCTCATTATAATAGTCTTGCAGCTGGCCAATTTCACAATGCGATATCTCCTAACTCTATAGGGATCTGCTGTAAATATAATATTTATGCATTTCTTGTCCCTGGGTTGTTGGCTTTGAAACCCTGTAAGGAGGAAGTGGAGAGAGAAAGTCCTAGCCACATGTCCTGTCCCTGCTACTAAACCCCAAGCCAGAAGGGACTAATTTGCTAGTATTCCTATAATCTAATAGTTTAACTGCAGCTGCTTGTGACAGAGTATCTCTGTCCTGTCCTTGTTATTATTTCACATTCAGAGTGCTAGATAGCTAGGTCTGTGTTACTGTATCTATGTAGTGGTCACTTTGTTGTATATTAGTAGGTGAACCTGTTCATTGCAATCGAGTTTATATACAGCTCTTGTTATCTTAGTTAACCCTTTCCCTTCTGGTCTGGGATCTATAGCTAGTTTTAGCTTATGGCTCGATAACCTGATTAGGCTACAGCAAAGTTTGGCATCCAGTGGCTTCTTCAGGATAATTCACTTAGTTGTCAGGTTGCATGTGAGAATAGAAACTATTAAGGAGGAACTAAAGTGCAGAACAGATAGACTGACTCTGAATTCCAGTGCCACACCGCAGTTCCTGCCTGTGAAAACCTCTTTTCCAGACAACAGTTAGAGGTTACTCTCGTGACCGCTGATCTTGTCTTCAAGTTTCTGATATAAAGACAGATGCAGCATCAGGGCCTCTGCAACTGGATTTGCTGCAACATTCATCTGTTAACAACTATATATACCCAGGTATATGTGCACAATTCCACCAGGACACTTAACAGCCCTTTGCTGATAATACCGATTTGTACATTGGATGTATGTACTGTTATTAATCTCTCCCTATATAAAACTTATATTATTTATATACTGGTGAACATCTATATACTTATGATTAATGCTATAATATGGTTACAGTAGTTTTGCTCCCAAATACTTTGTTTAGGTTACTGATTAGTTTCCCAGGAAGGGAATCCTCTCTATTCACAGAGGCCCTTTTTTGGGTTGAGGCACTGCCAACTTTACATAAAACCCACTTAGAGAAGCTTCTGGTTCTCTTATTTACCTACAAAGTTTAGTGCAATATCTTGTTTGGGGAGGGCCATTTCTCATAACACCTCCCCAAAAAGAGGGCTACATTTGAAGGTATTGCTGAGATTGCAGAGGGATTAGAGTAGTATGGAGGAGCAATATAATCCAGAGCAGCATCCTCAACCATCTCCTAAAGGCCATAATCTGCTCTTAGATGAAATGGTATATTTACTGTCCATACGTTTCCCTGTGTGTAACGAGACATGCAGCTAAACCCTCCTATTCCGCAATAAGCCAGACATACAGTATTGTAATCTTGAAGCTTTATTAACAAAACAGAGTGGGGTGAAAGTATTGAGAAAAACAGATGAGAAATACATGCAATCAATATATGAAATATACAGAAAACATAATGAATAGTTAGGCTATAAATGGCAATAAGTGATTCTCACCAGTGATGTTGCCTTTAAGGGATGCAAAGGGATGTAAGTGTTAGTCCCACATGTGCTCTGATAGCTGGTTCCTCCTCTCAGTTTCGAAGGTGGAGCCTGAGTTCCCAAGATGGATCTCTTTAATTTTTCTCAGAATTATGGAAATTTGTAATAAACTTTTATCGAAACAGTTTCTAGTTTCTGTAAGACAGTAAATTTATTACTGATTCTATCTAGTGGTAAAATTTGATATTGCGGGCAGGACAGGCATAATATATTCTCCTGCTGGAGGCAGAACACTTACCTTGTACTTTCCTCCCAAAAAAAGGGCTACAGTTCCTAATGAGTGCTTTAAAGAAATTGGCCAGTGGCCGGGAATTTACAGCAAACTACTGGCCAATTTCTATCTGCCAGTCAAAGCAGGCCTATTTCTGTTTGATGATAAAGCATGTGTTTCTGTTAAAGCCACCTGAAAGAAAAAACTTTATGTCAAACTGAAAAAAAAAATCACATTAGGGTGCTGCTGTATGTAAGGCAAACTAAAATGAATTCATCAGCCAAATATGAGCTGCCAGTGTATGCTGTTGGTCAGACTGTCCTTGAAAACCTTAGATAAATGCCACCTCTGGATGCAGCAACACTCTGTGCTATGGCTGCATACAAACTGGCTGATTAGCTGCGTGCAGTTTGCATGTAGCCAAAGTTTTGAAGAAACATCCACCCCAGGGGCGGACTGACCATTTGGAAACTCAGGCACTGCCCGAGGGCCGGGGGTCAGTAGGGGGCCCCATGAGATGCCCCTGGTACCTTTTTCATAGGCTTTTTTGAGTTTGGGTAAGGATACAGGGGCCCCATGATCCCCTATTGCCCAGGAGCCCTATGAGTTGTCAGTCCTCCCCTGATCCACCCTCAATGCACACTATTTGTTCAGGGTAAGTCAGAAGCACTATTTGCAGGTGACCGCTCAGAGGAGCAATTACATGCGAACAGCAACAGCGCCAGCCATTGATGTGAACAGAGTACAAATCTGATAGCCACCACTGACAGCTGCAGAACACAGTGTGTGCAGGCAGCATTTATAATCATCCCTGGCTGCAGCTAAACTGCCTTGTGAATGTAGCCTAACACTATATACAGCTTGAAGGCACGCCCCAAACATGTTATTTAATGGACTGGTGTATTTTCCATATTTCCCTAAAGAGGCATAAAAAGACAACTATACGGTATTTTAAAAAAATTATATGTCCTCACGGTAGGGCCCTGCTTCCCATTTCTTTTTTTTTTTTTTTTTGGCAGTTTGCCATATTAGCCCTAAAATGGCTAAAATTTGACAACAAAAATATTCAATCTCAAAAGAATTAAATGTGATTCACCTCTACGTTTGGGTTTGCAGAATTTTGAATAAGATTTACCAAATCCTTGGTGAATCAAACCTGGGCAAATTTTGCCCATCATGTATACAGTATTACCAATGTTATATTACACTTTCGAAAGCTGACACCAAGTATAATAATGGATGTTGAACACGTTGAGCTCTTTGCTATTTCTGAAAACATTATCTGCTCTGAACAGAAACACTTTTCTACAGAATTTAATGTTCAGTACAGGCCGAAGTCATAAGGGGTTCAGATACACCATTATTTATGGTTGCTTTTCAATGACAAGTGGATGCTCGGTGTATTGTCACTGAACATGTCAATGTGCTTGTGAAAGACAATGCTCACTTCAGCTGTGAGTGGGGTCAACTGAAACTTGTCCATGTAATAGGAACGATGTGCAGAAGCCCTAGAAGAGCTTCTAGGGCCTAGAGGAGTGGGTGAAAAATGACATGGGATTTTAAATGAAAATACTGCACACATAGATTTATACACATACATTGAAAATAAGTGCTGATCAAACTATTGGCGCTTTATAAATCCTGTATAATAATAATAATTGAAATAGATAATAATTCCCTGTGTGTAGTGATGCTGAATGTGGAAGGGTTTCCTACCTTCTATAAGGGCCCTGGGATGTTCATATGGAAGAGACTAAAGGGTCAGTGCTACAAATTCTAAATATACAAAGCTGACTGTGTGGACTATACATTACTTGCCAAGAGTATGTACTTCAATATATCATGATTTTTCTTGCTTCTTCTGACATCATCTCATGCTCTGCACTGATAATCTTTGCAGTGCAGGAAGTAAACCAAGGTATAGGCATCATGTAGACCAGTGGTCTCCAAACTTTCTAAACAAAGGGCTGGCTTATTGTCCTTCAGATTTTAGGGGGGACCGGAGTGGCCAGTGGGAGCAGAAAATGCCCCAGTGTCAGTGGGAGTAGACAATGACATTGTGATCGTAGTCAGTAGAAGGAGGAATAGTGCCCCATCACTGGTATTGGTTGGAGGAATAGTGCCCCATCAATATTGCCATATCATTGGTAATGGTTGGAGGAATAGTGCCTCATCCCTGGTATTGGTTGGATGAATATTGCCCCATCATTGGTAATAATTGGTGGAATAGTGCCTACTTGTTTATATCAGTGGGAGGAATAGTCACCCATTATTGGTGTCAGTAGAAGGAAAAATGCCCCATTGTTGGTGTCAGTGAGAGGAATGGTGCCTCCTTGTTAGTGTCAGTAGAAGAATATTGCCCCAAGGGCTGAATAAATGCAAGCAAATGGCCGCATTTGTCCCGTGGGCCACAGTTTGTAGACCACTGATGTAGACAGTTATGACTTTAATAGCTAAAATTATTTCCACAATGGTATGACTTCTTTTTCTAACATGATGTATAGTTATGTTCAAAATGTTTACAGCCTCTGTCGATAAAACAAGCAAACACCTTGGTGTTTAAAGTGTCATTAAACCCAAATCTTTATAAACTCATTATATGCTATATTACATTGTATTTATACTCACTTTCTCACTAGAGCATTCATTTTCTGTAGATTGCAAAAAAAAAAAAAAAAATGGTCCCTCTTTCCTTGTCTGTGTCACTGCAGAAACCTGAGATTTTTGTAGATCAGCCGTTGTCACATCTACTGAGCATGCTGCAGTTTCAGTTCCCTTGTAAGCTGTTTATTTCATCCTTTTTCTTATTTTTGCAGCCCAAGTGACTATAGAGTTGCACTTGTAGGCATATACACAGTGGTAAATTACATTCATTTATCTCTTCCGTGTTCATATTGCTAAGCACTATGAGGCAGGATATAAAATGTTGATAGATGGAGGCTTCACCTCCCTGTTACTCCCAGCACATGCACACCATAGACACAGGTTGGAGGGGTGTGACACAGCCTATGGGTGTTAAAATTTCCTTAAGATATCTATGTAGCGTGAATCATCAGTCAACCTAAACTCCACCAACACCATGCTATTGCAAAAAAAAAAAAGAAATTTGCTTTGAAATATAGATTTGCAATAAGCTTTAAAACACTTTGTTTCTATTATTTATTCTGAGTCTCTATTCTCGTGGCCCCTTTTTTTATGTCATATGACCAGTACAGAACCAATAAGCACTGTGCAAACACAGACTCATAGTCCAGATGTCTTCTGCTGCTATAAAGCATACAGTACATCAGCAGAGTACTAGAAATTCTTCCCTCAGATCTTTCCCTTAGGACGAGAAAGACCTGGAAAACATCATGTGACTGTTGAACAGCAAAGATTAAATACGGTACCCAGATGATTTTTTTTTTTTTTTTTTTTTATATATATTAAAATACAGTAGCATGATCTTTGTGCATGAATAGCAACGCTAATGGCAATTATACATTGTATGTTTCGTATCATTTTAATATTTTGCATAAGGTATCTGAATGTGATTCTGAGCTTTATATCAGTTGCTGCTCGATGGGTTGCAGTCAATAAAAGTTCTGTGCCACTGTGTTTCTAGTGATTTGCAGCTCTATCACTGAACAACTGACTTTTGCAGAGGTTGGAGTTAACTATATGAATGGTCAGCTTCATTAACTACTATGTTTATCCAATACAACTGGTACTGCTCATGGCACAGCAGCAATATGTAGCTGCATCTATAAGAACCATAGCTATGGAAGCAATTCTGTAGCTAGTTAAAAATTGTCAGGCAAAATAAGCAGGTATCTTTGTAGCTGCTACAAATATCTGTTAAAATGACTAGTATGGCATGTTCCTTTAGGCCACTACTGTCAGACCTCTGCTTTTTTTTTTTTTTTTCCTGACAAACCTTAAAGGACAAAGAACATAAAAAAGAATTGTATTTTGACAACTGTATATAGTTTGTGAATATATTGACAGTATTCGGCATATGATTTTTTAATTTTATTTTACAAGATTGTTTATATTCTGCTCCTTATAAAATTATTAGTATACTTTAAAAATAACAGTTTTAAAGGGCACAAAGTCTTATATAGCACATGGGATCCCAAGCTACTGTACCAATGAATAGTGCAGGTGATGCTGCAGAACACACTTTTAAAGATTACATCTCCATACTAAATTCTGTTACAGGAATTTTGAACAGGGAACTCCTTAAGGATACATTAAAAGAATATAGCCGTCAGTCACCCAGTCCCCAGACTCACCTGTCACATCTTATCAAACAGGATGGCATACATTAAAACGCAAATGCTCATAGAGATCTGTCCTTGCCTTGTGAAGTTAAAGGAGAAAACCCATGTATTCTTCTATGTATTCTTCTTTTTAAATAGAATAAATATTGAGAAATATATCAGGTTGCTTTCCTCAAGGTACACCTTTAAAGTATTTTCTTGAACTGTATATTGCATGGTTTGATCTAATGGGAGCCTCAGGGCTTCTATACGTTTCTTTGTGTTTGGCTAGAGAGAACCCAGTCCTTCTTTGTAGGATTTTACAGTATACCTGAGGCACTACGTGATTTATGTGTGTAATTATACAGAAATCATTTTTAAAAATGTGACTGCCTTGAATTTATTTTTCAAAAAGATGAAAGATTTTTATTTTGAGCCTTTATCACTGAAATGTCATTTGTAGGAGTTGGGCTGAGAGCCATGCTCCATTACATAGAAGAAAATAATATATATGTGATAGTGCGTGATCTTTATAGAAAAGAGGAACTCATATTTGCCATACATCTATATTAATGTTATATAATTCATGCAAAAAAAAGAAAGAATACTTTGAAGAGGATATACCAAGCGCTACACCTTTACACACTGCAAGGGTACAAAAAACCCAAACAGCCAAAAGTAATTTCCTAACATGCACCTAAAAAACATGGCTACATTCTGAGTATCCATTTGTCTGGATGGACAATATTAATGCACTCTTTACTATATGTACACTGCTCAAAAAAACTAAAGGAACACTTTGAAAACACATCAATCTTAATAGGGAAAAATATAATGCTTGATATCTATACTGATATAGACTGAGTAATGTGTTAGAAATGTAAGGATGCCCCATCATTTGATGGAAATGAAAATTAACCTACAGAGGACTGAATTCAAAGACACTCCAAAAATCAAAGTGAAAAAATGATGCAGCAGGCTAGTCCATTTTGCTGAAATTTCATTGCAGCAACTCAAAATGGTACTCAGTAGTTTGTGTGGCCCCCATGTGCTTGTATGCATGCCTGACAATGTAGGGGCATATTCCTAATGAGACGATGGATGGTGTTCTGGGGCATTTCCTCCCAGATCTGGACCAGGACATCACTGAGATCCTGGACAGTCTGAGGTGCAACCTGGCGGTGTCGGATGGACCGAAATGTGATATCCCAGAGGTGTTCTATTGGATTTATGTCAGGTGAGAATGGGGGTCATTCAATGGTATCAATTCCTTCATTGTCCAGGAATTGCCTGCATACTCTCACCACATGAGGTCGGGCATTGTCATGCCCAGGATAAACTCAGGACCCACTGCAACAACGTAGGGTCTGACAATGGGTCCAAAGATTTCATCCCGATACCTAATGGCAGTCAGCGTGACATTGTCTAGCCTGCAGAGGTCTGTGCGTCCCTCCATGGATATGCCTCCCCAGACCATCACTGACCCACCACCAAACCGGTCATACTGAACAATGTTACAGGCAGCATAATGTTCTCCACGGCTTCTCCAGACCCTTTCACGTCTGGCACATGTGCTCAGGGTGAACCTGCTCTCATCTGTGAAAAGCACAGGGCACCAGAGGTGGACTTGCCAATTCTGGTGTTCAATGGCAAATTCCAATCAAGCTTTTTGTTGCCAGGCAGTGAGCACAGGGCCCATTAGAGGATGTTGGGCCCCCAGGTCACCCTCATGAAGTCTGTTTCTAATTGTTTGGTCGGAGACATTTACACTAGTGGCCTGCTGGAGGTAATTTTGTAGAGCTCTGGCACTTCTCATCCTGTTCCTCCTTGCACAAAGGAGCAGATAACGGTCCAGCTGATGGGTTAAGGACCTTTTACGGCCCTGTCCAGCTCCTCTAAACTAACTGCCTGTCCCCTGGAATCTTCTCCATGCTCTTAAGACTATTCTGGGAGATACAGCAAACCTTCTGGCAATGGAACGTATTGATGTGCCATGCTGGAGGAGTTGGACTGCCTGTGCAACCTCTGCAGAGTCCAGGTATCGCCTCATGCTACCAATAGTGATATTGACCCATGCCAAATGCACAACTAGTGAAAAACAGTCAGAAAAGATGAGTAGGGAAAAATGTCAGTGGCCTGTTTTGGGGGTCATCTCATTGTTGCCAATCTAGTGCACCTGTTGTTAATTTCATTAACACCAAAGCAACTGAAACTGATTAACAACCCCCTCTGCTACTTAGCTGACCAGATCAACATCCCAGGAGTTTAATTGACTTGATTAAAAAGAGTTGTTTTAATTTTTTTTTTGAGCAGTGGACATTGGGATTGGAACACACCAATTCACATTCAGAGCAGGATCTGTTATCTCTAGCGCATCTCACTAAAGTACATGTCTGTGTAGGGACCCTGCCTTAAGCTGGAGTGTCCCTAATTTTTCTGGGTTTTCTTTTGCAGTTAGACTGTTGCCAACCTGAGCTTTATTTACCTTGTCTGTGCTCTGCAGGGTTTTCCTAATCACAGGGCATTGATTGCTTCTGCTTACTGCTCTTGTGGTGTTTCCAGTAGTCAGTTAAGAAGAACCAATAACTGAGCTTTGAATATTTATCCTCTCAAGCCAATCGATGTGGGCTCTGTTGAATGGTGTGAGCTGAGGGAAGCTGACAAATGCATAGAACAACCTTACAGAGGCTTCTTTTCTACTGTGGGCTCTGCCTCGGATGAGAACAGTGTGCAAATTGATCTGCCAAAATACAATTTCCTTGCTAGGTCTGTCCAGACAGAATTGTACAAGATGATGTCTACCTGGATGGAGCACCTTAAACTGAAACTTCTGTACTGAAGAGCATCCAGGAAGAAGAGAGTAAATGCTACTGCTAGACATGGCAAGAAGGATTCATTGATTAGCAGTTAAAGTACTAAACGTGTGTTTTGTTTTTCAGATATTTGGATGTATATGAGTCTCCAAATGGACATAGTAGCGAATGTCAACAAATCCGAAAAAAAAGTTAAGAAAATTGACGAATGCATTCGTTTTCTTCAGATTATGTCACATGATTAGAGATGAGCGAATCGAACATGGCGAAGTGGAATTCGTTTCGAATATTGGGAAATATTCGATTCGCGCCGAATCCGAAAATTAGCCAACTTCGGATGCACGAATCGAATTTTCCCAAAAATGGCAGCGACATGTGTGGCGACGGAGCAGGGATCTCTGGGAAGGCGCGCAGACAAGGCGCGCTGACCCATAATGCATTCATTCATGACATGTGATCGCATTAGCCAATTAGCAGCCAGCCAGCCAGCACTGTGTAATGGTGGAGCTATAAATTGCGGCCATCTTACAATTCTCCATTAGCCTGCAGTCATTCAAGAGAGACAGACCTGTCTGTATTAGGGACAGAGTTAGGGCCAGAGAGACTTTAGGGCCACAGAATCGTTACTTAGAGACACAGAATTGTTACTCAGGGACAGACACAGAATTGTTACTGAGGGACACAGAATTGTTACTGAGGGACACAGAATTGTTACTCAGGGACACAGAATTGTTACTCAGGGACAGACACAGAAACGTTACTCAGGGACAGACACAGAAACGTTACTCAGGGACAGACACAGAATCGTTACTCAGGGACACAGAATCGTTACTCAGGGACACAGAATCGTTACTCAGGGACACAGAATCGTTACTCAGGGACACAGAATCGTTACTCAGGGACACAGAATCGTTACTCAGGGACACAGAATCGTTACTCAGGGACACAGAATCGTTACTCAGGGACACAGAATTGTTACTCAGGGACACAGAATCGTTGAATTAAAGAGTATGTCAGACAACACGCAGAGGAGTGGCAGAGGAGGCAATGTTTTAGGAGCCAGCAGACGTGGCAGCAGAGGAAGGGGTCGAGGCAGCACTAGTCGCAGCCAGAGGCCAGTGCTCCCGGTGTCATCCAGCGGTCGTGTCTCCACCGACAACCCTGCCGTCATCGATTGGTTGGCTCGGTCGTCTGCCTCTTCCCAGGTCACCTCTGACACCTACAGCCAACGGTCGGTGGGTACGTCAGACACAACCGTTAGTTGGCATGGCCCGGGAGCAAGCCCACTGAAATCACGTGTCCTCTACCTGCCCCTGTCCTTTGGTGTTCCCTCACCAAGCGAAGTATCGCATGCTGTGGGCTCAGCCCCACTGTACAGTGAGGAAGAGCTAACAGAGGGCGGTCAGGAACGGGGGGAGACATCCGCCTCTTCAGCAGCCAGGAGAAGAAGTACTGGCGAGGAGAGTGGCTCGGTAGCCGGTCTAGAGACAGGTCTGTCTCCTGACCCACACGCAGCCGAGGGGGCTAGTAGTGAGGCGGAGACCCTAATTGATGATGATGAGGCTGATCGCACTTGGCAGCCTCGTCGTCATCAGGCTATTGCTTCCGCATCATCAGGAGAAGAGGGTGCCAGCTTGGCAGCGAGCAAAACAGTCGGTGGGTTGCCCAGGAGGCAGCAGGGTCGCTGCAGCGTCAGTGGAGGCAAACGGCCACGGAGTAGAGCACCAGCTCCACTGCAGCCTACCACCACGGCCAGTAGTGGTGCCGGTGTGCACGGAGGAAGTAGCAGTCAGCCAGTGAGGAGTAGCGGGGGCAAAGTTTCCTACTCGGCGGTGTGGCAATTTTTCGTCAAGCCGCCCGAGGAAGTAAACGTAGCCGTATGTCGACTATGTGGCCAGAAAGTCAAGCGTGGCCAGGGGGCCCATGTTGGGACTACAGCGTTGCGTCAGCATATGCAGCGTCGCCATTCGGTGGCCTGGGAAAACCGTGATAAAAATACGGCGGTTCTGCCTGCCCCAGGCCCCGCTCCATCACCCGCTCCGTTACTTGCTCCGTCACCCGACGTCAATCGCCCTCTATCAGCCAGTCAAGGCTCCAACACCTCTGCTGAGGGGAGTTGTCGCTCGTTGGCATCTTCCGCTCGCTCAGATGCTCCTTCTCCTGCTACTCCTCTTCACGGATTCCGTCAGCAGTCTTTCTTGGAATCCGTTTCCAAGAGACAACAGTTTGCGAGCACGCACCCGACGGTGCAAAAGCTGAACGTCCTCCTGTCCAAGTTGCTGGTGCTGCAGTCCCTCCCTTTCCAAGTGGTGGACTCAGCACCTTTCCGAGAAATGATGGCTTGTGCCGCGCCGCGGTGGAGAGTGCCAAGCCGGCATTTCTTCGCCAAAAAGTGCCAGCCCTGCATTCACATGTAGAAGAGATGGTGGGCCAGTCTTTGAGCATGTCGGTCTCTGCCAAAGTGCACGGCAGCGCCGACGTGTGGAGCTGTAACTACGGTCAGGGACAGTACATGTCATTTACGGCCCACTGGGTGAACGTGGTGCCGGCACAGCCGCACCAGCAACTTGGACAGGTCACGCCGCTTTTGCCTCCACGTTTGCACGTTCTTGGTCCGGCAAAGATGTCCGCCTCTACCACCTCTTCTTCCGCCGTGTCCTCAGCCGCCACCCCCGTGCCAAGTCCCATTACCCGACCGGCATATCACATGTGCAGGGCGCAACGGTGTCACGCTGTGCTGCACCTGGTATGCCTTGGCGAACGTAGTCACACAGGGGAGGAGCTTCTGAGTGTAATGAACAGAGAAATCGACAGATGGCTGTCTCCGCGCAAACTGAAAATCGGAACCATGTTGACCGACAACGGAAAGAACATGGTGTCTGCTCTGCGTCAAGGAAGGTTGTGCCATGCGCCATGCATGGCTCACGTGTTCAATCTGGTTGTCAAGCGGTTCCTAAAATCCACCATCCCACTGCAAGACATCCTTAAAATGTCACGTAAACTTTGCATGCATTTCAGCCATTCCTACACCGCAAAGCACACCCTCCTTGAGCTGCAGCGGCAGAACGGAATTCCACAGCATCGCCTGATCTGCGACGTTGCAACAAGGTGGAATTCAACCCTACATATGTTAGACCGCCTTTACGAACAGCGAAAGGCCATCACCGATTTCCTGATGTTACAAGCGGATAAAGGTACTCCCCTGTGTAACTTAGATGTCAGCCATTGGCAGCTCATGCGTGACACCTGCCGCTTGCTCAGGCCCTTTGAGGAGGCCACGCTATTCGTGAGTCGGCAGGACTATGGGATGAACGACGTCATTCCTCTGTTGCACGTCCTGGAACAAATGCTGTTAACAATGGCTGGTCAGGGTGCGGTAGACGTGGCGCACAGATCTCAACGCCACATGACCCCTGTGGGGGCAGGACAGGAAGAAGAGGAGGAGGTAGAGGAGGACATTAATGCTCAGGAATTATTGAGTGAAATGGGTGGTTTTTCCACTCAGCGGACAGGAGTGGAGGAGCAGGAGCATCTGGTAGAGGAGGAGGAGGAGGAGACAGAGGACCCAGACGCACCGTGGCAGTATGCTGTGGAGATGGAGGCAGGGAGTCCCTCGCATTCCTTGGCACAAATGGCCCATAGCATGCTCGGTTGCTTGCGTAGCGACAGCCGAATAATAACCATCAGACAGAGGGATGACTTTTGACTGTCCACCTTGTTGGACCCTCGCTACCGTTCAAAAATGGTGGCCTTTTTCACACCTGCTGAGAGGGAGGCCAAAATAACGTACTATAAAAACCACCTATGTAGTCAGTTGGTCTCTGCCTTTCTGCGCCAACGTCCATCCTCAGACACTGTGGGCCCTGTGCGCTCGCGTTCCGCTGCCATGGCAGCAGGGGAGGGGTGGTAGGAGCAGTGGCAGCTCCACCAGCAGTGGCTGCCTCAGTCTGCAGTCGATGATGAGTAGCTTTCTTCACCAGCGCAGTGAGGAAACTACTAACCAGCCGCAGCAGCAGCAGCATCAGGTGGACCTGGAGCAGGACCTCAAACAACAGGCTTGGGCCTACTTGGACAGCACCCTGCCAACCGAGGTAGACAATCCCCTTGACTACTGGGCAACGAAACTTGACCTTTGGCCCCAACTAGCTGAATTTGCCCTTGAAAGGCTGTCATGCCCGGCCAGTAGCGTGGCATCGGAGCGCGTGTTTAGTGCGGCAGGAGGTATTGTAACTCCGCGGAGGACACGACTGTCCACCCAAAGTGTGGAGAGACTCACGTTTGTGAAAATGAATCAGGCGTGGATTAGTCTGGATTTCAAACCACCAGTTCCTGACACAACTGACTAAATCCGCCATGAATCATGCCCCAAACATGTTATTATTTTTAACATAGGCCTCTGTATGGCCTTCAATTTAAGCTGCTTACGCTTCGCCACTCTGCCATGGGCCCCTGTACCGCCTCCTCTTGCTGCTGCCAGGTCCAGAGTGTGTCATGGGTCCCTGTACGGCCTCCCATTGCTGCTGTCTCCATCGCCACACTCTGCCATGTGCCACTTTCAGGTCTCCTCACACTGCTGGTGGGTTCCATTTTGTCATAGGGTGCTGGCAGATTACGGGCCTCCCATTGCTGCTGCCAGGCCCGTAATCTGCCATGGGCCCCCGTACCGACTCCTCATGCTGCTGCCAGGCCCGTAATCTGTCATGGGCCCCTGTACCGCCTCTTCATGCTGCTGCCAGGTCCAGAGTGTCTCATGGGTCCCTGTACGGCCTCCCATTGCTGCTGTCTCCATCGCCACACTCTGCCATGTGCCACTTTCAGGTCTCCTCACACTGCTGGTGGGTTCCATTTTGTCATAGGGTGCTGGCAGATTACGGGCCTCCCATTGCTGCTGCCAGGCCCGTAATCTGCCATGGGCCCCCGTACCAACTCCTCATGCTGCTGCCAGGCCCGTAATCTGTCATGGGCCCCTGTACCGCCTCCTCATGCTGCTGCCAGGTCCAGAGTGTCTCATGGGTCCCTCTACGGCCTCCCATTGCTGCTGTCTCCATCGCCACACTCTGCCATGTGCCACTTTCAGGTCTCCTCACACTGCTGGTGGGTTCCATTTTGTCATAGGGTGCTGGCAGATTACGGGCCTCCCATTGCTGCTGTCAGGCCCGTAATGTGCCATGGGCCCCTGTGGAGACAGCAGCAATGGGAGGCCGTACAGGGACCCATGAGAGACTCTGGACCTGGCAGCAGCATGAGGAGGCGGTACAGGGGCCCATGGCACATTACGGGCCTGGCAGCAGCAATGGGAGGCCCGTAATCTGCCAGCACCCTATGACAAAATGTTACACACCAGCAGTGTGAGGAGACCTGAAAGTGGCACATGGAAGAGTGTGGCGATGGAGACAGCAGCAATGGGAGGCCGTACAGGGACCCATGAGACACTCTGGACCTGGCAGCAGCATGAGGAGGCAGGCAGAACCGCCGTATCTTTATCACGGTTTTCCCAGGCCACCGAATGGCGACGCTGCATATGCTGACGCAACACTGTAGTCCCAACATGGGCCCCCTGGCCACGCTTGACTTTCTGGCCACATAGTCGACATACGGCTACGTTTACTTCCTCGGGCGGCTTGACGAAAAATTGCCACACCGCCGAGTAGCAAACTTTGCCCCCGCTACTCCTCACTGGCTGACTGCTACTTCCTCCGTGCACACCGGCACCACTACTGGCCGTGGTGGTAGGCTGCAGTGGAGCTGGTGCTCTACTCCGTGGCCGTTTGCCTCCACTGACACTGCTGCAACCCTGCTGCCTCCTGGGCAACCCACCGACTGTTTTGCTCGCTGCCAAGCTGGCACCCTCTTCTCCTGATGATGCGGAAGCAATAGCCTGATGACGACGAGGCTGCCAAGTGCGATCAGCCTCATCATCATCAATTAGGGTCTCCGCCTCACTACTAGCCCCCTCGGCTGCGTGTGGGTCAGGAGACAGACCTGTCTCTAGACCGGCTACCGAGCCACTCTCCTCGCCAGTACTTCTTCTCCTGGCTGCTGAAGAGGCGGATGTCTCCCCCCGTTCCTGACCGCCCTCTGTTAGCTCTTCCTCACTGTACAGTGGGGCTGAGCCCACAGCATGCGATACTTCGCTTGGTGAGGGAACACCAAAGGACAGGGGCAGGTAGAGGACACGTGATTTCAGTGGGCTTGCTCCCGGGCCATGCCAACTAACGGTTGTGTCTGACGTACCCACCGACCGTTGGCTGTAGGTGTCAGAGGTGACCTGGGAAGAGGCAGACGACCGAGCCAACCAATCGATGACGGCAGGGTTGTCGGTGGAGACACGACCGCTGGATGACACCGGGAGCACTGGCCTCTGGCTGCGACTAGTGCTGCCTCGACCCCTTCCTCTGCTGCCACGTCTGCTCGCTCCTAAAACATTGCCTCCTCTGCCACTCCTCTGCGTGTTGTCTGACATACTCTTTAACGATTCTGTGTCCCTGAGTAACAATTCTGTGTCTGTCCCTCAGTAACAATTCTGTGTCCCTCAGTAACAATTCTGTGTCTGTCCCTCAGTAACAATTCTGTGTCTGTCCCTGAGTAACAATTCTGTGTCTGTCCCTGAGTAACAATTCTGTGTCTGTCCCTGAGTAACAATTCTGTGTCTGTCCCTCAGTAACAATTCTGTGTCTGTCCCTCAGTAACAATTCTGTGTCCCTCAGTAACAATTCTGTGTCCCTGAGTAACAATTCTGTGTCTGTCCCTCAGTAACAATTCTGTGTCCCTCAGTAACAATTCTGTGTCCCTGAGTAACAATTCTGTGTCCCTCAGTAACAATTCTGTGTCCCTCAGTAACAATTCTGTGTCTGTCCCTCAGTAACAATTCTGTGTCCCTCAGTAACAATTCTGTGTCCCTCAGTAACAATTCTGTGTCCCTCAGTAACAATTCTGTGTCCCTCAGTAACAATTCTGTGTCTGTCCCTCAGTAACAATTCTGTGTCTGTCCCTGAGTAACAATTCTGTGTCTGTCCCTCAGTAACAATTCTGTGTCTGTCCCTCAGTAACAATTCTGTGTCCCTCAGTAACAATTCTGTGTCCCTCAGTAACAATTCTGTGTCCCTCAGTAACAATTCTGTGTCCCTCAGTAACAATTCTGTGTCCCTCAGTAACAATTCTGTGTCTGTCCCTGAGTAACAATTCTGTGTCCCTCAGTAACAATTCTGTGTCCCTCAGTAACAATTCTGTGTCCCTCAGTAACAATTCTGTGTCCCTCAGTAACAATTCTGTGTCCCTCAGTAACAATTCTGTGTCTGTCCCTGAGTAACAATTCTGTGTCTGTCCCTGAGTAACAATTCTGTGTCCCTGAGTAACAATTCTGTGTCCCTCAGTAACAATTCTGTGTCCCTCAGTAACAATTCTGTGTCCCTCAGTAACAATTCTGTGTCCCTCAGTAACAATTCTGTGTCTGTCCCTGAGTAACAATTCTGTGTCCCTCAGTAACAATTTTGTGTCTGTCCCTGAGTAACAATTCTGTGTCCCTCAGTAACAATTCTGTGTCCCTCAGTAACAATTCTGTGTCCCTCAGTAACAATTCTGTGTCCCTCAGTAACAATTCTGTGTCCCCGAGTAACAATTCTGTGTCCCCGAGTAACAATTCTGTGTCCCTGAGTAACAATTCTGTGTCCCCGAGTAACAATTCTGTGTCCCTCAGTAACAATTCTGTGTCCCTCAGTAACAATTCTGTGTCCCTCAGTAACAATTCTGTGTCCCTCAGTAACAATTCTGTGTCTGTCCCTCAGTAACAATTCTGTGTCTGTCCCTCAGTAACAATTCTGTGTCTGTCCCTCAGTAACAATTCTGTGTCTGTCCCTCAGTAACAATTCTGTGTCTGTCCCTCAGTAACAATTCTGTGTCTGTCCCTCAGTAACAATTCTGTGTCTGTCCCTCAGTAACAATTCTGTGTCCCTCAGTAACAATTCTGTGTCCCTCAGTAACAATTCTGTGTCCCTCAGTAACAATTCTGTGTCCCTCAGTAACAATTCTGTGTCCCTCAGTAACAATTCTGTGTCCCTGAGTAACAATTCTGTGTCCCTGAGTAACAATTCTGTGTCTGTCCCTGAGTAACAATTCTGTGTCTGTCCCTGAGTAACAATTCTGTGTCTGTCACTGAGTAACAATTCTGTGTCTGTCACTGAGTAACAATTCTGTGTCTGTCCCTCAGTAACAATTCTGTGTCTGTCCCTCAGTAACAATTCTGTGTCTGTCCCTCAGTAACAATTCTGTGTCCCTCAGTAACAATTCTGTGTCCCTCAGTAACAATTCTGTGTCCCTGAGTAACAATTCTGTGTCTGTCCCTGAGTAACAATTCTGTGTCCCTAAGTAACGGTTGTGTGTCCCTAAGTAACGGTTCTGTGTCCCTAAGTAACGGTTCTGTGTCCCTAAGTAACGATTCTGTGGCCCTAACTCTGTCCCTCAATACAGACAGGTGGTCTGTCTCTCTTGAATGACTGGAGGCTAATGGAGAATTCTAAAATGGCCGCAATTTATAGCTCGACCATTACACAGTGCTGGCTGGCTGGCTGCTGATTGGCTAATGTGATCACATGTCATGAATGAATGCATTATGGGTCAGCGCGCCTTGTCTGCGCGCCTTCCCACAGATCCCCGCTCCGTCGCCGCACATGTCGCCGCCATTTTTGGAAAAATTTTGATTCACGCATCCGAAGTCTGCTAATTTTCGGATTCGGCGCGAATCGAAATTTTCCTAATATTCGAAACGAATTCCACTTCGCCAAGTTCGATTCGCTCATCTCTAATTGCTACATCTGCCATTGAAAGGAAAACTTTGAAGCTATGCATTCAATAACTGGTAGTATCAATCGATACTGCAGCCAACCATAGCTTTTTCACTTTACAGGACAAAAAAACAAATTGAAGAGTAACTCCACTTTTATTTAGAAAAACATTCCCCTCTGGGCAGAGGCATAACTAGAACACTCAGGGCCCCAGTGCAAGAAACCATAAAGGCTCCCTGATGCACAGCCGGGGCTACCCACCCCCCCATGGTGGCAAAATGCCAGGGCCCGATCACAAGTGTGGCCTTTAGGACCCTGGTAATTCTACCACTGGTGTCAGTATTTTTTTGTGTAACAATTTTATTTAGGTTTTATTTTTAGGAGCCCTGTTCAGGGCTTTGGTGAAATGTTAAGGTGTCTAAACAGACCTCTGATGTTTTACCTTTGAGACAGAGGAAGAGTAACGAGGACACAGCCCTCAATCTCCATCTCTGCAGCTTCAGCTGCACAGAATGAATAGACAGAGTCAGTGATCAGTTTGGATCACTGACTATTCATTAAGACAAGGAAGGGGCCGGAAAATGACACATTTACTGCCCCCTTCCCCACTCTCCATCCTGACACATACCCTGCAGAAACTGGCAAGAGAGGGGAGGGGGAAGCCGATAGCGCTGCAGCAGATGGGGAGTACATAGAAGTTTAGGAACAGCAGGAGGTGGATAAGAAGAGTGGCGGGGTGGCATGTAGAGGAACCGATCCCCTCTAATATCCTCCTGCAGTCCCTGAAAAGCTGAAGGAGGAAAATAAAGTGGATCGGTTCCTCTATATGCTGCCCCTACTATTCATGTGTAAAGAGGGATGCACAGGCCCCCTGGAGAATGGGGATGGATTGCAATTGCAACCCCTGTATGTACGCACTGGCTGGGGGGGGGGGCTGAGTGTCAGTGCTGGTGGAGGGACGGGATGAGTGGCAGTGCTGGAGGGGGGATGGGGGTGAGTGATAGTTCTGGGGGAGGGGGTATGAGTGGAAGTGCTGGTGGGTGGATGGGATGAGTGGCAGTGCTAATGAGTGAATGGGATGAGTGGTAGTGCTGGAAGGTGGAATCAGCAGTGGTGGTGGGAATTGGGTTCAGTGGCAGTCCTCACACAGTGGCTGCAAACTCCTCCAGCTCCTCCTCCTTCACTTTATTTTGTCAGCGGTCTTCTCGATTCTGCTTCCTGACGGCATGCCCCATCATCTGCCTGGGGGGACCTGGCAGAGAGAATATGTGGGTGGTCCGCTGTGCAATGAGTACTATCTAGCTGTCCTGACCTGAGTGTAAGTCAGTTGGCCCCCCCCACAGTGGTGGAACACCAGGGCCCGGTCCCAAGTGCGACCTTTGCGACCCTGATAATTCCGCCACTGCCTCTGGGTGATCAATGCACATTTCATGGATTTTAACAAATTTTGTAGCAGAGTCCTACCTTTTGTTTCTCTGAAGAAATAGCGGTTTGTTTCACCATGTCCTTTTGGATACTGATTCTTAATAGGAGGGTCTGATAAATTATAAGTAGCTAATGCATCCCTTAAAAAGTATTTCCTGACAGACTCCATGGCAGCATACATATGGGTTAGTCCAGCTCTCTCTTCTCCTATAGGACCCCACTCCCAAAAATCTTTGCTTCTCGCCAGAGGCTGTGTTCCTTTTTTGTCCTCCTCTTATGGACCTAGTGCAAGTCTTACCTAGTTCCCACATACAAGATGGTCCGCGACCAAGGCCTGGCGAGCCTCTCTGGCAGATGCGAGGTGACACGGTGCTTGTTAGTTCCACGGGTCCCCAGATAAAGGCTGTGGATGAATGCGGTGCCGGGAGTGGCGCAGCAGGCGTTCCGTCATCAAATTCCAGTGTTCCCCAGCCAAAAGCGGGGTGGAAATGGGCGAGCAGGAGTCGGTGCCTGGAAGAGTTTAGGTCTGCCAAAGGCGGGTGAGTTGCACTTGGGCCGGATAGCCTGCTAACAGCGGGTGGCCACGTATGGATGAGGCGGTCTCCAGGTCAGGCGGTTGTGGCTGTGCGGGGTTGGTAAGCAGTGCTCCTTGCCCGTGTTTGGGTCTCATTTTAGCTCCTTATTTTCTCTCTTTATCTTTCCCTAGTGCTAGTGGGTGCCTGGAGTGCAATGCAGCGCTCCATGCTGCTGCTTCCTGGTCTACTGCACATGCACGAGTTGGCCTCGAAACATCGACAAGATGGCGACAGTCACGCATGCGTCCCAGGGTTCGGCGCATGTGCAGTACGGCAGCTGTGAGGTCACAGCTTTGGCAGCAAATTTAAACAGCTGTCAGAGCTGTTTACTTTGGGAAATCCTGCGGCCTGAATGCGGCAGCTTCCCCATCCACTGTCGTCCACTGTGAAGGTCAGTACCTGCTCCCTCCTGCCCCCCCCCCCCCCCCGGTGGTCTGCTGGGATTTTACATGTTTTTTTTTTCTTACAGCTGGTTGCCTTCGCAGTTGACCCGGCATGGATGTGTTATGGTCTCTTTGTGGTCAGCCCCGGTGTAGTAGGAACGGACTTTAGCCCCTTGATCCCCCACTGGCGCTTTTCTGTGGCTTTTAACTGTCCCCATTCTGTGTCTTTTTTTTTTTCCTCGCTCAGCCCTTGTAGGTCTGATCGCCACTGTACAGCACATGATGAAGGAAGTGGTCCAGGTCTCGGCGCCATCATTCATCCTCTAAATCTGGATGCCACAGGTCTCCTTCCAAATCTAGGCATCATAGGAGAAACTCTTACTCTTTCTCCAGGCATCGCGTTAAGGGGCACTCCAGCCGATCCAATAGGAAAGGTTGCTGGGGGTGCGATTTTGAGGTTCCTGTTGACAGGTCATTATGTGACTCCTGTTTTGCATGGGCGACCTGCGAGAGAGAAAGTGCCAACCAACAGGTAGAGGTTATGGTCAGATGGGTCATTCAAGAGTCCCTGAAAGAAATTGGGACTAGCCACGCCCGCAGCCCATCGGTCGGGGTGTGCTGCCCTCCCAAAGATCCCCAAGAGGGATTGGAGCCTTCACAACCTAGCCGCCTGTCAGCTGGAGCCTCAGATAGTGAGGCAGAGAGTGAAGATCCATGTGTGGGCTTCGATTTTGACTTGGTCTCGCCCTTAGTCAAAGCAGTTAAAGAGGCCCTGAAATGGGAAGAAACCGTGCTGGTTCCGGAGGGTGAAGATTTTCAGGGTATGTATGCGCACCTATTTTTGGTCCAGAAAAGAAGCGGCTCCTGGAGGCTGGTCATAGATCTCACTTATCTAAATGCATTTAACAGGAAGTCAAAATTCAAGATGGAGACACTGTTCACAATTCAACAAGCAATTCAACCAGGTGACTGGCTCCTGTCTATAGATCTGAAGGATGCCTACTTTCATGTGTCCATTGCAAGAGATGTTCAGAGATTCCTCTGGTTCGCTGTGGACCATTGGCATCTCCAGTTTGTGTGTCTCATCTTTGGGCTTTTGACGTCGCCTCGGGTGTTTTCAGAAGTCTTGTTGCAGTCGTGGCCTTGATCAGAACCAGAGGCATTTGCCTGCACCACTACCTAGACGACCTTCTCCTACTATCCCAGGACAGATACAAACACAGGGTCAATGTCATCTTGATCTTTCTTGAGTTCTAGTGGCTGTTGAATATGGAGAAGAGCCAGTTGGAGCCCACGCAGTCTCTAATATTCCTCGGGGCTCATTTCGACATGATCAGCACCACCATCTCCCTGCCTGTGGAGAAGATTCCAGCGATCTGGAGCCGAATACTACCTGCCCTGTCTTCCTCAGACCTTCTGGCCCTCCAATGCTTGAAGATAATTGGCACCATGGTGTCCACAGCGCCAATGTTGAAGTGGGCACAGTGGTGAATGCGACCCTCCAAAAGAGCTTTCTTCAACAGTGGATTCAAGGCAGCAAGGGCCAGGTCATTTACATATCTCCCTCCATGAAGGAGAGCCTTCCTTGGTGGCTGCAGTAGAAGAACCTGCTCAATTGCCATTCAATTGCCCCCATCTCCTGGGTCACAATCACTACAGATGCCAGCAACTCCAGATGGGGTGCTCTCTGCCAGTCAGAGATAGCTCAGGGCAGATGGAGCTTTCCCTCCCACAAGTTGGGGTCGAATGTCCTGGAATTATGAGCGGTGCTCTGTGCCCTTCAGGCCTTCCAGCAACTAACACAGGGGAAATCAGTTCTCCTGAGGTCCAACAATACGACGGCAGTGTCCTACATGAGACAAGAAGGGACCCACAGCCTGTCCCTCTTGCGAGAGGTAGAGCCAGTCATGGTTTGGTCACAGAGAAACCTGTCCAATATATTAATCCCCGGAGTCCAGAACTCACAAGCAGACTTCCTTTCCAGGGTTCAATTGGACAAGTGGTCTCTCAACACAGCAGTTTTCAAGTGGATACTGATCCTTGGGATCAGTCCGGAAGTCGACCTGTTTGCCACCCCATGTAACAGCAAACTAGGGGTGTTCTACACCAGGAATCTCTGTCCCCAGGCCTTTGGGGTAGATGCTCTGACGGATCCAGTGGGGGTTTCGTATGGCCTATGCATTTCCCCTGGTCCCTGCCTAGGTGATCACAGCAGAAGTGGGAGCGGGTACCTGTCAAATTCAGGTACCCGTTCCCCAAAAGGTGCCAATCCTTAATGGGGAGCGGGGGACAAAGGCTTAAAGCGGAACTTCCCCTTTTGAGTGGAGCTCCACTTTAATGTTAATATGCTGCCATGTTGTGGACATTTTGGTTATTGTTTTAATCATTTGCCGCATTTGTTGTCTGCTGCATTCAATAAAGATTTTGTGGATGAGAAAACAGGCATTTGGTGAGATCAGCTATCTGATATTGACTGTCCACTGTGATTGTATCTGCTTATACAGGCCAGGCATTAAGGTCTCAGCAAATGAATAAGTCACTAATACAACAGTTGCAGTCAGAATAAGGCCACTCAAGTGGTGTAACTAAAACCTTAAGGGTCGCCCCAACCACTGGCCAGGGCCCTTCCCACTGATCCCAGGACACTATTCCTGTCACAAGGCCCTTTATTATGGTTCTGCAGCAAATTCCTATGACATGTTCTGCAGTGGGCCCCCTTCCTGCTGTCTTGGCCCGCCAGGGCCCGATCACAAGTGTTACCTTTGCTACCCTGGTAGTTCTGCCAGTGGTGTCAGTAGGACTATGAATAGTGTCAGTCAGTAGAGCAGTGGATGATGTCAATATGGCAGTGATATAATCAGTAGGGCAGTGGACAAGGTCATTAGTTTTTAATTTGCATTATATTTTACCATTTTATTTCTATTATTTCTTTTAAATTTTATTTATTACTTTTACACAATTTTTAGAAGCCCCATTGGGGGGTTTACGTGAAATGCCAGAGGTCTAAACAGACCTCTGATGTTTCGCCTTTGAGACAAAGGAGATTGAAGACATAGCTCTCAGTCTTCGTTTCTGCAGACTCAGCTGCACAGGATGAATGGACGGAAATAGCTCTGTACAGAGCTTTCCGTTTATTCAGGGTACAGATCAATTGCTGTGTCCATTCAGAAATAGAAGGGGCCAGTAAATGACATTTGGGTTAAAGGATTTACATAATTTAATAAAAGCTGATCATTGTAAGCACCCATCAGTGGGAGATGGTTTGTCATATCCCTCTAACTGCTACATCTGCAGGAGCGTTTGTTCTGTTGAAAAATAACAGCCGTACTGGCCAAATCTCCAGATGAAAATAAAAGAGTCTAAAAAAGAAAACTATTGCAGCCATACCTAGGGTACCTAAGCAGTGTGCCAGAAGAGGGGAGCAGTGTGATAAGAGGGCAGAAATGTGACAGAGCAGCAGTGTGACAGGAGGGCAGCAAGGTGACAGGAAGAGGCACTGTAAAAGGAGGAGGGCAGTGTGACAGAGGGGGGCATTGTGCTGGGGGGCACTATAACAGGAGGAAGGGGGGGGAATTTGTCAAGATGGGCAGCATTGTGACATGAGGGGGGCAGCAGGACAGGAGGGAGGGCACTGGCATGAGGGCAGTACTGTAATGGAGGGGGGGACAAAACAAAAATGGTTCCTGTGTCAACTGCAGCTGCTGATCCTTTCATTCTTTTCCCATTTAAATCTCTCCCCCTCTCCCTGTTCTAAGTTGAAAGGGAGGGATCAGCACTGTAAACTGTACCATGTGATCACTGTGATGACCAATACCAGCCCCTTGGATTTGCTAACAACAGCAGCTGGGTATATAGCAATCACTGGGCAGATCACATGCCCAATGGCTATTTATCTAGTGCTGTTCATAAACAGCACTGGATAAATGAAGGTCTACCACTGACAGATGTACAGTGGTACAAATGTGGTTAAGGACTGTTTTTCCCCCCCCCCTTTTTTAAAAAAAAATAAAAAAAATAAATTTCCAAGTGATTTGCGGGTCCAGAACAAATATACACATACAGTGTCCAAACATTGACAAGGTTGTAAAACTGTAAGATTGTCAGGAATGGACTGGCCAGCAATGGTGGGACTCACCTGCCTTTTGATCTGCAGTACCAGGGCTGGCCAGCGGGTGCTCCCAGCAATCAGAGACTCAACCTTTCAGCCAGCTAACACCTGGAACTGATGATACTGGGGTATTTAAGGGATGGCCAGACTTGAAGACTCTGCCTTGGTGTTGTGTTTGTCCTGGGCCCTGTATCTGTCCTGCATCCTGTATCCTGTTCCTGCTCTCTGTTCCTGTCTGATTCTCTGCTGACCCTGTTCTGATCCCTGGCTTGTGACCCTGACCATCCCTCTGCCTGACCCTCTGTACCACGCTGCTTGCTACCTGTTCTGATCCCTGGCTTGTGACCCTGACCATCCCTCTGCCTGACCCTCTGTACTACGCTGCTTGCTACCTGCTGAACCTGGCCTGTGACCCCGACCATTCTCCGCTTGCTCCCCCTGTACCTACCTGCCCTATTGATATTGACCCAGCCTGCCTGACGACGCTTGCTTGTTTGTACTGTTATCTGTGGGTGGTTGGTTTGGTTTGTTTGCACTGTATTATGTTTTAGTATTGCACTGCGTTTATGTTTGTATTGTTAGTGTTAATAAATTATATTGTTTATAACATATCTGAGGTCTGCGTTTCCTTGCGTCAGTCACACATCTCTGGTCACACCTGGGAGCCCTGACAAAGATGTTCAATATTGTACAACATATGTTATAAACCGTTACAGAAACAAAACTATATATATATGTATACAGCTACTGGGTGTAGACGGTATGGAGGAAAAAAGGGAATTAGGACTATTGGTTTCAGACCCTTGTGACCCTCAGGTGAGGGGAACTAAGAGAAAAGTGAGAAATGGAGGGGGGGGGGATGAACAACTGGGAGAAATGGAACACGATCCATGGTTTCCCCATGTTATGGACAGTATTGCATATTATCGCAATATACCACGTAACGTTTTGGTCACCCATTTTAAGGCCAAGGGTTCCACAAGAACCAACAAGCAAAACAACTTCTTGGGGTACCAAAATTGCAGTTACATCATAAATGGATTGGGGTGTACCATTATTTTTAATTAACATTTTGAAATCAATCCATATCATTGAAATTACAAAGATTTTACTTCCTGCTGTATAGTGGGGAGTATGATCAATAACACTTGAACCTGTGTTTCAAATTTTTAAGTGTATATGGTATATATCCTGATTTTATACAACTTTGTTTTCAAGTTATTTATAGCAAACATGAGCTATTTCATATTTGTATAATATACGACACAAAAAAACAGAACTTTGGGGGTTTTATTTGCTAGGTATGTCAGGAGAAAACTTTGACATTCTGAGTAAAGGTATATTGTTTATATAGAAAAGGTGATCAGTTTTCTTATTTATGTCAATCTTCATCATAACAATTAGAACTGATATTGGATATTAGAGTTTAGATACAATGTTTTGGGTTAAAGCATATTTGTGAGTTTATTTGGTGCTGGAATGTAAAGGTTCAGGTTTGTATATACCACTGAAAATGTTAGCAGTGCTTTACATATTGTACATTTACATAATTCCTGCTCTCAAGGAACTTGCCATCTAAGATTAGTACATCAGATGCATACAAACACATACTAGGGTCAATTAACCTACCAGAATGTCTTTGAAGTGCCAGAGGAAACCCCTGCAAGCACAGGGAGAACATGTAAACTCCATGCAGGTCTTGTCCAGGTAAGGATTTGAACTGAGAACCGAAGTGCTTATCACTGTGCTAGGAGCTTGACATCAAGTCAGTTTCTCTAATCAAAATTCATGTTTTATATTTCTACAGCATTATTCATGTGATTATAGCAGACAAGCCTACCCACGTAGCCATTGCAATAATTTCCTAAAATAAACTGTTACTTTTCATACTTCCTATATACAGTGAAGGAAATAAATATTTGATCCCCTGCTGTTTTGAATGTTTGCCCACTCACAAAGAAATGATCAGTTTAAAAATTGAATGGTACCGTAGGTGTATTGTAACAGACAGAATAGCAATACAAAATTCAAAAGAAATGCATGTCTAACAAATTATGCACTGATTTGCCTGTTCATGAGGGAAATGAGTATTTGATCTCCTATCATTCAGCAGGATTTCTGTCTACCAGGTGTCTTTCATACAGGTACCAAGCTGAGATTAGAAGCAGTCTCTTAAAGGTAGTTCTTCTAATCTCATTTTGTTACCTGTATAAAAGACACCTGTCCACAAGAGCAAACAATCAGATTCCAAACTCTCCACCAGGGCAAAGACCAAAGAGCAGTCCAAAGATGTCAGGGACAAGATTGTAGACCTACACAGGGATGGACTGGGCTACAAAACTATTGTCAAGCAGCTTGGTGAGGTGACAACAGTTGGTGCAATCATTCGCAAATGGAAGAAACACAAAACAACTGTCAGTCTCCCTAGGTCTGGTGCACCATACAAGATCTCACCTCGTGGAGTATCAATGATCATGAGAACGGTGAGGAATCATTCCAGAACTACACGTGAGGATCTTGTCAATGATCTCCAGGCAGCTGGTACCACATTCACCAAGAAAACAATTGGTAACACACTACGCCGCCAAGGATTGAAATCCTGCAGTGCCCGCAAGGTCCCTCTGCTCAAGAAAGCACATGACCAGGCCCGTCTGAAGTTTGCCACTGAACATCTGAATGATGCAGAGGACGACTGGTTGAAAGTGTTGTGGTCAGATGAGACTAAAATCAAGCTCTTTGGCATCAACTCAACTCGCCGTGTTTAGAGGAGGAGGAGGAGGAATGCTGCCTATGACCCCAAGAACACCATCCCAACTGTCAAATATGGTGATGGAAACATTCTGCTTTGGGGGTGTTTTTCTGCTAAGGGGACAGGACAACTGCACCACATGAAAGACGATGGACAGGGCAATGTACCATCAAATCTTGGGTGAGAACCATCTTGGGTGAGAACCTTCTTCCTTCAGCCAGGGCATTGAAAATGGGTCGTTTACGGGTGTTCCCGCATGACATTGACCCAAAACACACAACCAAGGCAACAAAGAAGTGGCTCACGAAAAAGCACATTAAGGTCCTAGAGTAGCCAGTCTACAGACCTTAATCCGATTGAAAATCTGTGGAGGGAGCTGAAAGTTCGAATTGCCAAACGTCAGCCACAAAACCTTGAAGAGGATCTGCCAAGAGGAGTGGGCCAAAATCCTTCCTGAGATGTGTGCAAACCTGGTGGCCAACTACAGGAAACATATGACCTCTGTGATTGCCAACAAGGGATTTGCCACCAAGTACTAAGTCATGTTTTGTGAAGGGGATCAAATACTTATTTCCCTCATGAATATGCAAATCAGTGCATCATTTGTTAGACATGCATTTCTTTTGAATTTTTGTTGCTATTCTGTCTCTCAGTGTTACAATACACCTACCATTTGATTGATCATTTCCTTGTGAGTGGGCACACATTCAAATTCAGCATGGGATAAAACACTTATTTCCTTCACTGTATAGAACCGAACCAGTTAAATATCTGCAATGAAATTTGCTAAATCCTTTTTATTTCATGATCTATTGAAATTTTGCATCAAAAAGAAAGGGATACAAATCTGAAAATGTATAAATAATGTCATGGGTCACAAACAGTATCATCATTACAAAGCAGAATACAATAGTTGTCGTAAGCAGTCCCATGCATTATACTTCGCTTCCCCATGCATCATGGGTTAAACACAAAATTCACAAGACCAGTGCAGAAAAAAACTTTAATACAGTAAACACTACTGTGCTCCAGACATGACGACAATGGGAAGTTAACAGGAACAAGTAGTGGGCCTCCTTTGTGGAAGAAAGGAATGAGGGCGGTGGGACTGCAGCATTAAAAAAACAAAAAAAAAAACACAATGAGCTACATGTCAGTGGTCTAGTGTTACTCTCAGAGGGGTAAGGATCATGAAACATTAATAGATGTGTATGCATCAGGTATCCTTTGATAGCAGAACTCAATTGGTATCTGAAAGCCAGAGGATCTCATCTATGGTAGGGTGTGTCAAACAAGTTTGTCAAGTTCAAGAGAATAATACATCCAGCCAGACATCTCTAAACGGTTCCTCTCTATCGCTCATAATATGAACCAATCTCTCTGCCTCCATGAGTTTGTTCACTTTTGCTAAATCCATTTAATGTATATAAAACTGGCTTGGAGAAGACTTCAACAAAATTGAGATTTATAAAGAATAGTTATTTTAATGGCTACACAAGATTTACTTTTTATAATGCTGGTTCATTACAGCTAAAAAGCAAGCAACTAAATAAAAAGACATCAGGCGTGTGAAAACTTTCTTCTCTACGGCAACCTGGATTAGGACAGAATTTAGGAAGAATAATGTTCTCCTATCATCTCAATGCGATGATAGGAGAAGGATACATTAGGCAAAAAAGTGGATCTACTTTCAATAAAAGTTGGTCTAAAAAGACCACCAGAAAAGGCTCCCAGGTGGATAAAACGTGCAACTCACTGATCCAGTGGGCCAAAGTCACCACCACCAAAATAGTCTTAAGAGTAAGTAGTTTTAGGGTTACAGGGGTTGATTCACTTAAACTTGAGAGTGTAAAGACCTAATGCAGCTGTGCATGGTAGCAAATCAGCTTCTAACTTCAGCTTGTTCAATTAAGCTTTGACAAAAAAACCCCCCCAAAAATAAAAACATAAAAAAAAACTGGAAGCCGATTAGTTTCTATGCAGAGCTGCATCAGATTTCACACTGTCCAGTTTTAGTAAATCAACTCCACAGAGTCCAAGGTTCAAAAGGTTCCTTTGGTCAAAGTGTTTAGAACTATTGAAAGGTCCCACTTGAGAAATCCTCTAAGACACCAGCCTAGATCTTCCTAGTGCCCCAAAAATGAAAAGGTTCCTTACCAGAAGATCTATCCAGAAAAACATTCAAAGCTGCTGCCTACACCTTGAGCATGCTAATGCATAATTCCTTGCCAGTAACATCCTGCAAAAAATTCCAAAACAGAAGAGAACTCTCAGCTTTATGCTTATTTTTCCATTACTTTGTCATAATTGTCTCTGGTCACCCTTTTCAACTTTCTGTGAAGGTGGAAACCAAGCATACTGAATGACCCTTTCTCTTCAGCAGCTGTCCATTAGAAGGCAAGTGGCCAGTCTTAGATCATTGATTCATGGATGGTAAAGCATTCTGTGCTATAACAAGTACTCTGAGAGGAAGATTCTATATAAGACTTTACTGACAGGTGAAGAGGTGTGGAGAACCAAGGCTATTAGGGTTGAAACAGGACAAGAATGACCCTCCAACCCCATGCACTGGAATCCAAGGTCAGCCTCCTATCTACTGGAAAGGCCCACAACAACCTTGCTGAAAGGTTTCATCTGACTTCACTCCCAAAGGAATATTTTCAACAGGAATCTAAGGATTTTGGTTGTCAATTCCATACCTAAAGAATGAATGTCATAAAGGATTATTGTAAACTTCAGAAGACTTAAGAAGACATGAAATGCAGTACTGACATAGGGGATTCTTTCATGTGTCACCCAGCCTCACTTTGGACCAACAGCACTTTTTTTGTGGAGCAGGCTGAGGGTTTTTCAAGGCTTTGGTCTGAAACAAAGAAAAAACAAAAAAGAAAAGACTAGTCATAAGAAACAGGCCTCAGACTACATGAGGGAAAGAACATGAAAACAAATTAGCCCAAAGAACTGAGATAAGGAAACTCACTCTGCTTACTGGTCTTTGCTGGTGCCAAACACACCTGCCACAGCCACCACTATGGATTTTGCAACTTTCTCCATGCAGAGGGTGCAGTGGAAGAAGTGTAGTCTAAATGCACTGCACCAGAACCAGGAGACACCAGCATAGACCCTCTTCCACCCCCTGCATTTCAGTAGCTGGAACTAAAGCTGCAATCCTGACCCAGAGGTCCCGCCCCTTCCAGAAGAGATACAAGGATGACCCAGAAAGCTGCAGCGTATGCTCCTCTGAACCCACATGGGAGGAAACAGGGTAGCACTGGATGAGCAGTGCTGGCTCTTTTTTGGGGGTTAAACGGGCACCACCATGTGCTCCTACCAACACTAATGGAAACACTAAAACGGAGGCTCTTTGAGGTGAGCAGTGTTTCCTGGAATTTGCGGCAGGTACTACACTCTTCTTAGGTGCTATCCTGAAAGACGATTAGAGAAAATAATTTTACTTTTGTGTTGCTGTTTGAGAATTACACTCTTAACTGAGCTGCAGACTGCAGTAAAACCTGACAGGAGTTCTAATTTTTTCCTACTCTATCAAAACTGAAAAATATTTTAGCTATCAAAAAGACTTTAAAATCAGCTCCGGTACATTGGAAGCATTCTAAATACAAACTTTCAATTGACCTGGAAGACAGTCAGTCACTTTTAAAAACACGTGTAGAAAAAGCCATTGAATGGATAGGTACAATTAAAGTTGTCGCAGCATGGTTTTCTTGCATGAAAAGCAGAGGGTTTATTCATGTTGGAACAAAAAGGTTAGTTAACCTTTGAAATGTGCCATTATCAATTTATTCAGTTTTGTACCTTAGGATATCAGAATCAACTTGTTAGTTAGAACAACCATCAATCTTGTTGATGAAAATTGCAGTTATAAAGACTTTCATAACACAATTGTGCATCTTGAAGCAAGGTTACATCATTCTGCTCTCTGTTACTTCTAATATAAGCAAGAAGCTAAAGCAACTGACACGTTTTTAAGAAGATAAGCCGCTCTCATTTTCACATTTCATGGACTGCCAGATTGCATTATAACAGTAGTACTTCCTTGCACAAGTTGTTTAAAAGTTAAGTGTCACAAGGGCGTAACATGCTGGAAGGTGAAGTGGCAAATTGCTTTACTTGTGGCTCATCTAGCTAAATTGGGATTATAAAGAATATGAAAAGGAACCTTCCCGCACTTTCAGTTTACAACTTAATTCTGAATGATGTATTTCTGAGGTTATGCTAGGTGTCAAAGGACAAAACCCTAAGCATATTTTTCTTACACAAGCATTGTTCAGAGTGCAGAAATATATATAGCAAATTAAATGTCATCTGATGACTTTTATATCACTTGATGGATCAACACAGTTCATTTTTTCCCTATGAGAAAGCATTATAGCAACACAGAAAACATGCACAGCAATTTAGAAAAATGTGTGATTCTTGGTGAGAATCCTCTTCAACCATAATAAAATAAAATTAATTGAACTAGCATAGTTGCGGGATTAAAATCAGATGCAATGAATAATCCTCTGTGCATATTTTAATAGTACACTTGCCATATTTGGCATATAATTCTCATGATTTTTATTAACATGACAGGCATGTAGATTATTTCATTGCTAAAAATTGTTACAATAATTACAGTTGTTCAGTACTTGAAGCAGCTGTGTACTGTAGCCGAAGACTTTCAATAAAAAGACTTTTCAGCCCAGGGATCCAGCACTGTTTTTCACAGATCTTTGGGTTCCTGGCCCCCCATGTTGACTTTTGGAAGCTGGCAGTGAGTGCTTTCCAGGCTCCTTAGGTAAAAAAAATTATAAATGCACATTCTTTTTCCTGCAAAAATATGTTCATTTATAATTTTTTTTCCCAAAAGCTTAACTTATCCTTTAATGGCTGACAAGATACAAAGTTTCACACATGTACAACCCCTATGAACCAGCACAATTTTTACATTTCTATAGTTACAAGCCTATTAAGCAATAACTTTGTCCTTAAAGTGGTTGTAAGCTTGGGTTCACACTTGTGCAGTGCGGCATATCGCATGTGATTCGCACAGGAATCACACCGTATTCCCGTGCAAATCACATGCAAATTCTGTGCAGTGCGATTTGAGCCATACATTTTGTATGGCTCAAACCACACCGCATCCACACCAAAAAGGTGCAGGACCCTTTTTTTGGTCTGCACTAGAATCAGATCACATAGGTGTTCTCACCCATGCGATCCGATTCTGCACTGCGTTTTGTGAACAGATTTCGGGGTGGTTAACTTAACATACACACCCACCGTGGTTCGCATGAACGGGGTGCAATTCTTATGCGGTGCAGAAAAACTGCTGCAAATTCCACAGCGTATAAGTGTGAACCCAGGCTAAAGGTAAAAAACCTTCTGTGTGCTGCTCCCCCCTCAATTCCCCTAATACTCACCTAAGCCCCCTGTCAAGACAGTGATGTGTATGGGAGCCTCGGCTGTCTCAGTACTCCCTCTCCTCATTGACTGAAACAGCAGAGAGCCACTGGCTCCCACTTTTGTCAATCACAGCCAGAAAGCCAATGGAAGCGAGCGGGAAGCAGGGCTGAGCCGAGGCTATATGTGTCTTATGGACACAACGCAGGGCTTGGGAGCGATCATGCACCAGTGCCCCTATAGGAAGCAGCTTACTATTGGGGGCATTGGTCATGGGGTCCAGGACCACCAGTGGGGGGCCCGAAAATAGGATTCAGGGCAGCTCTGTGGAAAAAAACTGCACATAAGGTAAGAATGACAACTTTTTTTTTTTTTTTTTTTTTTTTTTTTAACAGCCAAACCTTTAAAACCACTTTAAAGTGATTGTATACCTCTAACATAAAATAGGAACACAGAACAACCTGATATAGCATGCATTTGCCTCTATCCAAAGCACTGTGTGGTGTCCTTCTGTTCTCGAGCACACAGCCTGTGATTGACAACTTCGTCTCTGCATGTTTTCCTGTGTTGAGGAGAGTGTCCCTTCCCTCCAATCAGTTCTCAGATCTCTCCTCTCTGGGCTGTGCAGTGTGACATCAAATCCCCATCCTCTTTCTTTTTAGAGCTGAGAGATGTGGTGCAAAATGTGTTTTAATAGGCTGTAGAGAAGAGAAGGCTGCAGATAAACAGGTACAGGTTATGTAGGAGGATTTGTTTCATCTGAGCATCACCTGAGGCTAGTCACATCACTGGGTATATGTAAGGGTTTACAACCTCTAAGATACAATATACAATATTTTTTCTAGGACAAACTAGGCTTTTAGTCATGTCACCATAAAAAAAAAAGTTATACGCAATCCATAGACACAACTACAAAAAACACACTTTTCTATTTTGATCAGTGAGTGTTAGTTTAAAAGAAAAAAATGTTATACTATATAAGAAAATATACATTTTGTCACTTTGAAAAATCAAAATGATGCTAAAAGGATTTTTTTTAAAATAACATGTCTGTCTATACTCACCTGCTGTGTGCAGTGGTTTTGCACAGAGCAGCTCGGATCCCCTGCCGGCGCTCCTGGCCCCTCCCTTCTGTCAGGTGCCCCCACAGCAAGCAGCTTGTGATAGGGCACCCGCTACTCTGTGTGTCCATTCATGGCCCTGCCCCTTCTCTCTTCTCATTGGCTCACTGGCTGTTATTGACAGCAGTGGGAGCCAATGACCCCTGCTTCTGTCTCAGCCAATGAGGAGAGGGAGTCCCGGGATAGTCGAGACTCCAGTGCACATCACTGGATTGAGAGGGGCTTAGGTAAATATTGGGGGGGGGGGAGGGGCTGCTGCACAGAGAAGGTTTTTTTACTTTCATGCATAGAATGCATGAAGATAAAAAAAAATCTTGAGCCTTTACAACACTTTAATGAACAAATAAAAAAATGCTCATATTATTAGAAAGCTAGAATAAGTCAGGAAATTAACAGCTAATGAAAGAAGGGGATGGATGAGTTAATTTTGGCTGATTAGAGTAAATTAAGGATTAATAAGGGGTTAAATAGAAACATTTTATTTATTTTTTACTTGTCCATTTGCTTTACCGGACTTCATATGTAGATCAAAATGTATCTCTTCGATTTCTAAATTTTTTTTTACAGATTACAAAATCTGAACGTAAAAATGTTATTTTGTATTTTTATCACACATCTAAACAGCATTTATAAACACTTTTAGAAGGTCTTTTTTTTTCCCTGACAGCAGCTGTAGCCACTGTACTTACACTGCAATTGAATTGTTGGCAAATACAGGGAGGGATGTGGCAGCATGGAGGAAGGACACCACCCACATCCAGTGTAGCTCAGTGAAGCTTTCTTGGATGTGTGTCACGCTTAATGTCCACAACTGGCGAATGATTTTGCTCATTTTGAATTTACATGGAACGAGAATCTTCTACTTTTTTTTTTTTATTGATAACAAAAATATGGTAAAAAGGTGACAAACAACATTTTTCCTCCTCTCATATTTATTATCTAAAAAAAAATCAATACACCACCAAAACTTCATGTAGAATAAAAGACTTTATTCACAATAGAATTTTACAAATATAATTCTTATAAATTGTGCATTTTAATCTATTACATATTCCCTAAACTTTTAGATCTATATAAAGGTGGAATGTAAAAATAAATTCCAATGCATAGAAAGAAAACAAATGGACTTGCTGCTAAAATCTGTAAACAGAATTAATGTTAACAATAACACTTGTGATTAGTTTCACAAACCCGTTTGATAAAAAAAAAAAAAAAATTAAAAACGTATTGATAAGCATCATATGTTTTTTTAAGAACTGTGAATGCATATTTAAAAAAAACAATGTTTAAACAAATTGATTTGATCCAGTGTAACTCTGATGATAGTCTAAAGCTGGTTTATATATTCATGGGGCCAACCTAAAGAAAAGATACTTGTGCTTATTTGGCTATTAAAAACAACATTAACTCTATCACATGGATGATGGCACAAATTGTAGCTTGTGGTGTGTTTTGTATATGGCAGACTGGCTTTATTGGGGGTTTGAGAAATTGGTATTCATTTCCTGCAACTTTGATACACAAGATGAAAGGTCAAATTCTGTTTAGTCACATTGCAGGAAATACGTAACATTTAATTCCAGACTGTGAATTAGAAAGAAACAGACCAACATTTATGGAAGGTTTGGGAGAAAAATATTGAGGAAAAAAGCTGTATGCACAGATTGTTTCACAAAATTATTGCAGTTATGGGTTTTTAAGGAATGATACTTAAAATGGAACTCCAGCTAAAGACTTGTCTAAAGCATGTATAAAGTAAGAATAAGAATGAATTTAACTTATTTACTGCTGTAAACAGTATGTCTCCCCAGTGGGCTAAAGCCTGCTGTTGGCTGATGTGACTGAGCCAGCCCAGGCTTTGGAAAGATCCTGACTTTAAAGTCAAGATCCACCCAGATTCCTGGACTGGCAGCTGGCTCAGCCTCTCAGCAAGCTTCTCAAGAGCAGCGGAGCTAGCCGCTTCTGCCCCCATCCAGAACCTAGTGCTCCAGGGAGCGCTGGAGGGGCAGAGCAGAGAGCCTGACAGTCACCAGTTCTCTGCTCACTTAAGAGCGAGAGCTGAGTGATCAGTGGTGTTTGATTGCTCAGTTCTCAGTCTTAGAGGCTGCAGCTGTGATCAGTGATGCAGCCATCTAGATTATTTATTTTTTTTATTCCTGAACTTCTTTTGGGAGATAAAACAGAGAATCCTGCACATACTGCAGAGTTTTTTTGCACCAGATATCTACTTTAATGGTCTTTATCCTAACAGGGGCAGAGGCTGTAATAAAGGTGACAGGTTCTCGTCTTTCCCTATTCTATCCAAAAAAAAGTAACAATTTAAGATTTGCTTTTTGTGTTTCTATGAAAAGTGCTGGTTCTACTTTTGTTATTAAAATAGATTTTTAATTTAATTTATAAATGCCTGGAATTGGTCAAAGTACTGGAAACAAGAAATACAGAGCTAGTTGGATCAATTTCAGAAGCCCAAATACAATTCACTAATACCAGGAGGTGTGAAGAACCACACAACCAATGCACCCTCAAGAAAAATTTACCTCACTTTGCATGAGTTACATGTAATATGACAGATCATGGCAAAAAAAAAAGAAAAAAATCTGAAAAGCAGCCCAGCTAGGGCAAACGTTTCAGGATTGTTCCAAGTTAGATGTGAGGTGTACATTGAGCATGCTGTCTCCCGCAAATGATTCATGGATTTTTAGATCAGAGGTGGTCAACATAAAAGGGCCCCAACATGTATACCGGGTCGCATGAAAGCTTACTTTTCACAGATTTGCCATTATGTTGCGAAATACACATTGATGTACGCAGAAAAAAAATTATGTTTGTGCAGAACTTTAATGCAACATTCTATGTATGTGCTGCACTAAAGCACAGTAAAATACATATTTTTCATGTGTTACCACAACATAATATTGCCTGCACTGGTGTGCGCACATTATGACGAGGACATATGACTTACAATTGCACTGTCCAATCAGGAGTGATCATCACAGAGCACATTCCACAATGAACAGCAAGAGAGAAGAGCTCATGTCTATGAGCCTTTAACCCTCTCTCAACCAATGTGAGGCTTTGCTAATACTCAATGCAGCCAGCACTGCCAAGATGCTGCAGACAGAATGCTGGCAGGCAATATGGGGCCTGTAGGCTGTATGTTGGGCACTAGGGTCTTTATTTATACACATTCATTTAAAGTTTGTGCAGTCAGCTAGGACATTTACGGCTGGGAGGACATTAGATCATTTTGGCACAGGAAAACCATGGCAGCATATGAAATGAGCTTCCTGTGTGGATAAAAGACATTCATAAAATCTAAGATGCTAAAAACTGGGAGTCTCAAGCCAAGTGACTTTACAGAGGTGGATTATTTTAACCACCTCCAAATGAGACAATACATGGGCAGTGGTCAAAAGGAATGCAGAAATGAAAATCAACAACCTATTTAAAGAGGACTGCTCACTTTACAGTCTTCATGCTGCCATGAAACACATCTTTAACTTTAGCCATTTGAACCAACTTATCTTTGTTAATTTGTAACATTTGCATTTTTGTTCAGAGAAATAAAACAGAAAACATTATGACAGATCCATATAAACAGTTTAGAATAGGAACACTTACAGAACATTACATCATTTATTGGTTTCAAGATTATGTGCCAGTACATACAAAGATCTAACACCACTGGCCTCTATGACCTAAGAAAGGGCCAGTTAAATTAGAAATAATTCAAATTTGTTTATAGCAATATGTAAATACCAAGGTGCTATAAAACTGTGTACACATCACAGGTTTGGTGGTTACGTGAACCCTCAATGCTGATGATGCACACAACATGTTAGAGTCATGGAGCTCCTTTTGACCTCTAACAAACATTAATGATTTCCTTCATTACACCAGTCTCAGTTTCTAGCATAATTAAACAATGTTGGGGTGTTCTTAATTGAAACAAGGTATTGACGCTCCTTTTCTAAACTGCACTAGAAAATTAAAAGTATGGATTTCTCTTTTACCTTATTTACCCAGACCTAACATAATGGAAGTCAATAAACTGGATTTTGTGAATGCTGCCCCACAAGCATCTTTATTGAACATCCAGTATGCTCCTATTTTAATTTTCAGAGTTCGCAAACAAGCAGCAGATATTTGAAACAAAATCTTTCATGACAAATCTGCAGTCTCCAGTTTTAGTATTCCAAGTTGATCAAATTCCCTTAGTTGACAGATCCAGCTCAGTCTTAACTTCCTTTAAGAAGTTTAAATGTAGGAGGTCCACAGACATTTCAATGCTCGAAGAGAAGGAAAAAAAAAAAAAGCCGAAATGGAATTTTTAGATACAAAGGATGAGCAATCTTTCCCTAGGAAAAATAATCTGAACATATTAAAAATTATTTTATTTGCACAACCTGGATTGTCTATAGATCAGATATATAGATATTTCTATATTTTTTATATTCAAAATACTTTCAGAACAGCTTAAAATAATAGATCAGGTCACTAATCAGTTAACACAGGCAAGAAACAAACAAAAAAAAAAAAAATATTGCCAAAAAAACAAACAAAAATGTATCATTGCCAAAAAAGAGGAATGCCTGCATGATAATATTTTTGTCCTGCTTTCATAAAAAAACAAATTCTTCTGAACATTTTACCAAAGAAAACCCGCATAATAGGAAAGGTGTCACAGTTACACAATTTGTCTCAGAAGAATTTCAGACAAATCAGATTCACATATAACTGGAAAGAAAAAAGTTCTTTTATACTATTCTTTATGGCTTTTTGCAACATGGCAAAATATTACAGCATAAAGCAGACAATCTCCTCACAGAGGAGGAAGGATCTTTGCAGTCAAATGAAAGGAAAGAATTGGTAACTAAAAGTGCAGACTTTCTATATGATCTCTTCTCTTCTATATGGCAAGTGATGATTGTCTAGCTAACTAAATGTAATGTCCACAGGGAAAGGTGCTTTTGATTCACAATCAGTTGGAAGATCACAATGGAATGGCTTTAGAATCATCCAGGAATCTCAGAGTAAACATGACAGACTGCAAATATTGGAATACAACTTCAAGAAAAGAAACCTGTTGACATGAAGGATGTTTGTCCTGAAATCAGTCAAATGGACTACTGAAGGAATGCAGTGAATGAAAATGTATAAAAAAGAAAAAAGCAATTGGAATTGCTTTTATTTAGCCAAGCCTTCTATCGTTCTGTCAGTTTTTCGGTTGATGGGCAATGGATGCGCCTCAGTGTTGAAAATCCAATGTTCTAATGGTAGAAGCTCATCGTCCGAAAATAATAAGTAGAGATATCTGAAAGGGAAAAGCAGAGGATATAGATAAGAAATGTTGCATTTGTCTAACCTTTAGCATCCTTGGAGTAACATTAAATACATTAAAAAACATTAAACCTGACAGTAAACTGATTGTAAACAGTAATGGGTGCTGCAATTACTTTATTTTCAAATGCAGAAGAAAGTAATCTGTGACTGAGATAAATCAAGGTGGGTGTACACACAACAGATTTCACATCACTGCAGGAGACTTGGGGCAGGTAAAACAATGGAAAAGTAATCCGGACTCAAACAAACCCATAGTTCAACTTTTACCAACCTCAACATTAGTCAGCAGCAGTGGGCAATGCTTAGAATAGATTTGAAATTCACTCTAAAATGAGAACAGCTATGCAAACATATTAAATGGTAGACAGGACAAGTCTGACCACAGGCCACATTTTTTCCTCACTATGAACACTAAATCATAAGACAGTTAAGCATTAAGAACTTGACTTTAAAGAGATGCTGCCATTTGTACTTCAGAAAGTGCTGGTTGTCTGAATAACATGCTGATAACTCTGGTTTCATTAGGTAATAGTGTTCCTGACCAACAAATGTCAGTGATTAGCATTTTCCTTTTTCCAGTCACAGCACCCTTTATTAGTACACAAAATCTCAAGGCACCCCAGGTAAAGTATACAAAATGGGGCCTTCATTTGGTGGTAAATGCACACCATTGGTTTTTGGCCCAACTATGGGGTGAAAACACCCCACAAATAATACACACATATGTGGTATACCATGCACATTAGGAGAAGGAAACTTATTTTAGTTTTTTTTTGGTGGTAAGTCATTGTAAGGACATGAAAATGTACTGCTAAATTTAAATCTATTTGTACCCCTTATTGAAAACACATTAACAGACATGATCATATAACAAGTGCCAGTCTTACTGGCTCCCAATCATTACCCTGAGACCAGGAGCAGTCTGCAATAGCACAATCTCCATGGAGCATGATGGTGCGCACTCCCAGTGCAACGATACACAACATATATGTGGCACTTTGTATATATGCGTTATGCCATTGTCAGGGATGCGGTTTAACATTGCCCCTGATGAGCCCAGACCGCACCATGGTTCAGAAAGGCTGGGCCAAGTAGTGAATCAAAAGGATCAGCATTATAACTAGGCAATTAGCATCTTAAAATTCACTCCACTAAAAGTGCCCTACTAAAACCCACTGATGATTTACTAACTGCTAAAACTAATGGCCACTACTCTATACTCTTACTACTTGACCTCTCTGTGGCTTTTGATACTGTTGACCATCCCCTCCTCCTCAAAAAACTCCACTCTTTTAGACTCCGAGACACTGCTCTCTCCTGGTTCTCCTCCTACTTATAGCAGCGCTCCTTCAGTGTTACCTATAATTCTGTCTCCTCCTCTCCACTTCCTCTTTCTGTAGGGGTCCATCAAGGTTCTGTCCTTGGACCCCTTCTCTTCTCCATCTAAACCTCCTCCCTTGGTCACTTGATAAACTCCCATGGCTTTAAGTACAATCTCTATGCTGATGACACACAAATCTATCTTTCTACTCCTCACCTCACCCCTTCAGTCTCCTCTCGCATCACTAACCTACTAAGCGACATATCAGCATGGATGTCACTCCATTTCCTCAAACTAAATATTTCTAAAACTGAGCTCTTAGTATTCCCCCCAGCCCGTGCCCCCTCCCCTGACCTCTCCATCAAGATCAATAATACAACCATCAGTCCCTCCCCTCATGCCAGGGTACTAGGTGTAATCCTAGACTCCTATCTGTCCTTTCAGCCCCAAAATCTTGTAGACTTCACCCCCACAACATCTCCAAGATATGCCCGTTCTTAACCTCTGAAACCACTAAGCAACTTATTCACTGCCTTGTTATCTCTCACCTTGACTATTGTAACTGCCTCCTCATTGGCCTACCTCATCGCAGGCTATCCCCTCCTCAGTCTATCATGAATGCTGCTGCCAGACTCATCCATCTTACTAACCATTCCATATCTGCCTTCCCTCCACTGGCTTCCCATTGACTAACGAATAAAATTCAAAACATTAACATATAAAGCCTTTTGTAACTCTGCCCCAAATTACATCACATCACCAATCTGGTCTCCAAATATCACCCAAACTGTCCTCTCCTCGTACAACCTCCTGCTCTCTAGCTCTCTTGTCTCCACCTCCCATGCTAATCTCTAGGACTTCGCCAGAGCCTCCCCCATCCTCTGGAACTCTCTACCCCAATCTGACTATCACCTACTCTGCCCACTTTTAGGCGACCTCTGAAAACCTCTCTTCAGGGAAGCCTATCCCACCTTCAGCTAATAATGGAATCTTCATTCCTTTTATCAGTTCATCCCCCAAAGCTATTACCTTTTGTACCACCAGCCCCTCCCTCTTAGATTGTAAACTCTGCGGAGCAGAGCCCTCCTAACCCTCTTGTATTGCACTGTATCATTGCTGTATTGTCTCCCTTTATATTGTTATTATATAAGCGCTGAGCAAACAGTTGCCGCTAAATAAATCCTGTATAATAATAATAATAATAAAATATTGAATTTCTAATTAGCAGATCATAGGACTGCTTTTTCTAACCCTGTCTAACACAAAGCACCCCCCCACCCCATAAAAGAAGTTGAATAATTCTTGTTTTTACCGGACCACAGAGAAAAACAAACATTCAGCATCTGTCCCCTCACCCCTTATTCAATAAACATGTAGCAACACAATGAAAACAGAGACTTTAACAGGTACCTTCTATATACAATCAGTTAATTTACAAGATATAAGATAATTGTGCACATTTCAATAGCATCTTTTGGGTTGGTAATGCCATTTCAGTCCATATTTGTATTTTTAACCACATGCCACCCAGCCACTGTAGAAACACGGCGGCAGGGCAAAACCATGTTTTAAAACGTGTGTTTGCAAAACAGGTAGGGGGCGTGCACAAAGCGCGCCACCGCCCTCCCTGTCCCGCCGATCACGGCCGCGGATGTCAGTCGCCGGGTCACAGCCGGTCGTTACCGGCTGTGTCCCGCTGATTAGCGGCAATCACTGACAGAGAGCAGGGCTGCAGTAGCTCTGCTTTCTGTCAGTTCCCTGTCAGCTCCTGACATGCTGAGCCGGAGAGAAGAGTTTCTCTCTCCTGATCAGCGTGTCCCGTGCAGTACACACCCCCGCCCTCTAGTAAAATACTCCCCTCACACAGTTAACCCTTTCAGTAAATAAAAAAAGTTAACCCCTTCCTCCCCAGTGCCATTAGTACAGTGTCAGTGTTTTTTTTTTTTGCACTGATCACTGTATTGGTGTCACTGGGGATGTCAGTGTCCCCAAGTCTGTTCCCCCCCAGTGTGAGAATGTCCGCCGCAGTCCCGCCATAAGTCGATGATCGCCGTCATAAGTCACTGATCGTCGCTATTATTAGTATAAAAAAATGTAAAATCCCAGTATCTTTCCCGCCATTTGTAAATGATATAGCTTTCACGTAAACCAATTTACACGTATTTTTTTTTTTTTTTTTAGCAAAGACATGTTGCAGAATGCATTTTGGCCGAAATTGATTTTTAAATTTTTTTTACTGGACATGTTTTATAGCAAAAAGTCCAAAATATTGTTTTTTTTTTCTCAAAATTGTCAGCCTTTTTTTTTTTTTTATAGCGCAAAAAATAAAAACACACAGGCGATCAAATGCCACCAAAAGAAAGCTCTATTTGTGTGATAAAAAGGACATAAATTTCATTTATGTACCGAATTGCATCACCGCGCAATTGTCCATTAAAGTAGCACAGCGCTGTATAGCAAAAAAATGGAGTAAATTGCAGTATCTATACCATAGTCTGTAGACACTATAACTTTCAAACAAAGCAATCAATATACACTTATTGGGATTTTTTTTTACCAAAAACATGTATCAGAATACATTTTGGCCTAAATTTATAACTAACTTTGAGTTTACTATATATTTTTTATAGCTGAAAGTAAAAAATATTGTTTTTCTTCAAAATTTTTGGTCTTTTTTTGTTTATAGCGTGAAAAATAAAAAGCGCACAGGTGATCAAATACCACTGAAAGAAAGCTCTATTTGTGTGAAAAACAGGACGTAAATTTTGTTTGGGTGTAGCATTGCATGACCGCACAATTATCAGTTGAATTAGTGCAGCGCCGAGTAGCAAAAAGAGGCCTGGTCATTAAGGGGGGTAAATCCTCAGGAGGGCAATTAACAATTCTCCATTTCACATTGCTAGACATTTGCTGCAAGTTATACTTTACACATTGATGTTAAACAGTAGTGATTCAATCATTCCATAAATTCAAATTATTCCTCAACACATTTCATGAACAATGTTCACTTCTTCAGGAGAATATTAACATTGGATATGAATCTACAATGTACAAATAAACATACAAAACAAATTGTCAGTTTACAACCTCTGTATACCAAGAATTATTTTCAGCCACTATAAAATCTGGGTGCCATACTTGTGCAAGAGTCTGACCAGCTTCAATGAAAAAGTGAAGCAGCAGAACCCTCAGTGGATATTTCTACAGGGACAAATTAATCCCATTATAGTGTATTGAGTCAAAAGGTAAGAATTATCACAATTTGTTTGGACAAATGGCTTACACTCCTATACACCAGAAACAAGTGTTCTCATCCCCCTACCTTAAAGGAGGATTATAAACCAGGGCCAAGAATTGCCCAGAGATGGACTCATTGTGGTCCTGGGTTCCTATATGGTAGTGATCCAAGTAGATTTGGATCAAGTCAGCCTCAGATTACTAAAAGTTTCAACTCTGTATATGGGTCATATAGGTTTTCCCATACAATCCTTGAATGTTAACCCCTAACCTCAGTGATATATTACATAGGAAATCGTCACAATTCCCCATATAGTAATTAAAAACTATGGTTTGATATCCAATACACATGGGCGCATATACCAATGTGTCAACACTAAAGTACAAACAATAGCAGCCTCAGAAATTACCAGTGCATCCAAACAGGTTAACAAAGAAGTATGAACTAGAATGCCATCGAAGTATGAAGAGTGTGTGTGTGTGTGTGGGGGGGTTCTAGAGCATTTAGATACAAACTATAAAATATAAGGAAGTCCCAGGTTCAAATTAACCCCCAAGAAAGTGACTCACAGAGAACCAATATAAATCTTCCATGTGACAACCATTCCTGTTAACCAACCAGACAAGGTCATGTAAAAAACCTATACGTGCTATATAGTGAAGCAGAAAGCATTCCTATTCATGTAAAAGTCCCATATGGTCCAGTCCTACCTAATTAAAAAAAAACGAAGTCACCGCATCGCACTTGTATATGTTCATGTGAAAGGTTATACAGGTACTCCCTTAAATATCCTGTGTGGCCAGTGTCCTACCACATGCTGCCAACTGTGCAAAGATCGTGTCTTTGCCCACGCAGTGCTAGGTTATGCCATTAGTAGCTTTTCCATGCATGTCAGTGTCATCACATACAGCACAGTGAAGTCAGGTGCACAAGTGTAGTGAAGAGAGGAAAAATTAATAAAACTGTGCCACCAATGTACACAGGATATGCATGTCCAACAAGAAGAAAGAGTTCCCTTAAAGCTGCACCCCTGAAGTATGAAAGCACAAAAAGAAACCAGCTTCTCGGGACTAGCCCAGGCTAATTTCCCATTTGCCCTAACCATGGAGACACCAACTATCCCCCATAAGGTGCTAGAAATAGCCTGGCCTAGCAGATACCTAGAGTTTTTGGAAACTCTTGATGATTCTGGGATAGGGGAAAGTAGGCTATTTGTGCTAATAAATTGTGAATTTGTACCTATTGACTAAATTACACTATAATGGGATGAACTTGAACTGGGTTATTCTGCTGCTCTCCTTCTCGGTCCATTGAAGCTGGTCAGACTCTCGCACAAGTATAGCACCCTGATTTTATAGTGGCTGAAAATATTCCTAGATATTCAGAAATTTATTAATGTAGTACAGTATAAAGAAGGTTTGTATATGGACAAAAATTTATAAATCGGTTTGCGATTTGTGCATTATAGATTCATATGCTATGTTCGTATCCTCCTGAAGATGTTAAAGCTGTTCATGAAACGTGTTGAGGAAATAATTCAGATTTATGAAATGACTTGCATCACTTTTTAATTTCAATGTGTGAAGCATACCTTGCAGCAAATATCCAGCTAAATTCATAGCAGTATGAAATGAATTATGAACTTTAAATTGCTGTATAAATAAAATGACATTTTAGATTGTTTTCTGTAACTGACTGTTTAGAAGGTACTTGCTAAAGTCCCACTATCTGTTGATATATACATATCGGGGAAAAAAAAAGAAAAAAAAAAAAAAGTTCCCATCCCTACTGTGCTAAAGCAGGGAAAGGTGTGTGTACATATCCTTTACAACTTTACTACAGAACAACCCCACCTGTACTGGTCATTGTAAATGTATACAGGGATCCAAAAGGCAGCTATCAGACCCTCCAGGGTTCTCTAGAACTGTTAAAATGCATCTCTTACTAACAAGACATATTGATTTTCTATGATCCTTAGCACCATCTACTGGTCATAATGCAGTATTTTCTCATTTTATGTTCCTTATTTACAAATATTGCTAGAGTCATATATATCTCACAACACGTACCTGAATAGTTAATTGAGCAGGTGAGGGACAGATGTCTAATGAGTCTCTATGACACTTTAGGAATTTCCTAGAGTGTGTGCGCTATCCATCTATATTCTGCAAACAGGTGCTTCTAATTTTTAACCAGAAGTCAGGATAAAAGCCTGCGATCATCTGCTCCACTACTGAAAACACTAAATACCGGCTTGTTCCCACATACTTACTTGAGTGTCTCTGCAAGGAAAAAACTTTGCTGCACATCATCATGGCTTGGGTGTATAGCGTAAACATCTCTGACTCCAGAATAGCCTGCTTCTACGTGGCAGAATTTTTCTAAAGCCTGACAACAACAAGAACACAATCAGGCTACTGCACATGAATCTGTCAATGTTTCGATTAACCTGCAAAATCCAATTACCTTTCACATTTCTGCCAATTGAAAGTACCTTGTTACAAATAATATGGGCATGGTTTCAATTTACAAAGACAGATAAGAAAAAGAAGATGATGTATGCTACTTTTTTTAGGCAGCAAGTCAATTAACACTGCCAGGTTTTAGTGACATTTTGAATTTACAGTTGTACTATATTAGAACATTAGTATAATAAGATTCATTGAGATGCATACAAATTCCCACTAAGACCAAAACTTAACATGCTGAAACGGTGTCCATGCAAAATTGAATACCTTGTTCAAAGATTTAAAACGTGTACAGCTCTGTATACATGCCAAGTACTGGATTCATTTTTAAAGCTTTAAAGTGTTACTAAACCCAGGACCCTGCTTTCACTATATCTGGTCTCCCACAGTACATGGAAGCGCAATTATTTTAGTAAATATAAACTGCTAAATACTTTTTCTTATCAGCAGTTGGAGCAGTCTTGTGACTTCTATCAGTGCCCAGCAGAGCACTGGGTAAAGTTTGTAGGAGTTTTCATTCTCCTCTAGGAGGATGCAGAACCCCTGACCTCGGTCTGGAGAGTGCGGATTGGCCCTGTGATGATCACATGCACTCTCCCAGCGGAAAAAAAAAAACCTCTTGAGAAATTAACACTAAACTGAGCATGTGCAGAGTGACTGCAAACCTCTGTTCTATCAGAAAATATTTAGGGGACAATGAAAGAAGGGGAAGATCAGAGAAGACAGGATCAAACATCCTTTTTACACAATGTGGACAATTAACCTCTTAGGTTCCACAGTGAGTATAACACACATGCTTTACTGATTTTATGTTTGTGGGTTTAGTAATAGTTGAAGGTAAAAAAAATCTTGAGCTTTTAGAACCACTTTCATGCATTCTATACAAACCTCTGTGCAGCATCCCCGCCAGCTCCCCCTAATACTCACTTAAGCCCCCTCTTGGTCCTGCGATGTACATTGGAGTCTTGATTATCCCGGGACTCCTCACTGGCTGAGACAGAAGCGGGAGCCATTGGCTCCCACTGCGGTCAATCACAGCCAGTTAGCCAATGAGGAGAGGGGGGTGAAGCCAAGCCGCAGCTCCAGGTGTGAATGGACATACGGAGCAGCGAGTGCCCCCATAGCAAGCTGCTTGCTGTGGGGACACCTGACAGGAGGGAGGGGCTAGGAGCTCCGACAGGGGACCTGAGAAGAGGAGGATTCAGGCCGCTGTGTGTGCAAAACCACTGCACATAGCAGGTAAGTATAGACATATTTGTTATTTTTTCTTTAAAAAAATAAGCCTTTAGAATCACTTTAATTAAATGACATAGAACAGTATTAATGTTCAATACTGTATACAATATAAAATATTTTTATCTACAACTCAGTGATATCAATATGGGTACAGCTTTTATGGCACTCTGCTTATGTACACTAATGCAAATTTGTTAACATACTCCCAATTTACTGCAGCTGGTGAGAAAACCTATTCCCAAAAAAGTGACCCTGAATAAGCTGGGAGCATTGTAAAACACTTGTTAATGAGATACCACATTCAACCATTATACAAGTCATAAAAACAATTGTGGAGGAAACAGGGGTGGTTGGGCACTATGCAGATGTCAGCATTTGCAATCAATATACAAAATATTGCATCCTGCATTGTCTAATTGTAATTCACATTCAGAACTTCTACTTCTTTTAGATTTGCTGTACTTGATAGCAAAAATGTGTTAAAACCCCACATGCGCATGTACAACCCCCAAGCAAAACTATGCAGCCAACCTCAATAGAAGTACAGCAAATTGAAGATATTTTATAGAAAACGAGAAAAAAAATATCCTTCTTTGTTGGAAACGGTTACCTTAATTTTAAGAAAAATCCATAAGCGTATTAAAATTTATTTCTGTAAAATTAATTTTCAGACTCAGATTGTAGCTTGCAGAAATCCTTATCAGGTACTTGAAAACAATAATCAGTTAAACGAAAAAAAGAAACCATTCATTTAGCAGGAAGCTTTCTAAGTGTGACTTCCAATCAGCATGAAATATTAACTAAGCTCAAGGAAGGCTCTTGATTTGTTGCCTTTTCAATTAGAAATTACATTAAATAAATCTAATTGAAATGTTACAGGGAATTGATTTCATAGAAATAAAGTTGAGTGTTCAAAGGTCTTGTCTTTTGGCTGATAGTATGTACATTCAGAGAAACAGCAATTTTTTATTTTCATACTGTATTAAAATGGGGATTATTAAAGCAAAATGCAAGTTTTAAAGAGGTAAATTTTCAGAGATCAATACATCTGCAGAAAATGCAGTATTGATGAACATGTAATGTGTCTTATAGATGTGTTTAACATGCAGAGACTATGTTCCATGCTCTCAAAGTCACTCTAATAGAGCAATGGTAAGAACACTTCTCAACACTTATTTTATATGTTGAAGTCCACTTTCCTCAGATGAAGGCAGAGTTTCTTGGTTAGGCAAATGCATTATAAATGCAAATTAATATGTAACGTTATACCCTTGGTGACTGATAAAATAGGAATACATATGTACTACTGGGAGATGATTTACAGTATGAAAACTTTGAAAGCAATGCCTTATCAGTACCAAAGACTTTCTCCATCCTAAACAAAGGAAACAGAGAAGCACACACACACAGCACACTATGTAAAACAGCACACAACACAGTTAACCTTTGATCGCCCCACATGTTAACTCCTTCAAGCCCAGTGCCATTAGCACTGATCAATGTATTGGTATCACTGGGGATGTCAGTGACACCAAGTCAGGTTCCCCCCAGTGTCACAATGCCCACTGCAATCCCGCTATAATTCGCCGATAGTCACCATTACTAGTATTAAAAAAAAAAATCCCAGTACATGTAATCGCCATTTGTAAACGCTATAACTTTTACGTAAACAATTTAATTTATATGTATTGGGATTATTTTAGCAAAGACATGTAGCAGAATACACTTTGGTCTAAATTTATTATGAAATTTGATTTAAATGTTTTTACTGGATATGTTTAATAGCAAAAAGTCAAAAATATTGTTTTTATCCCAAAATTGTTGGTCTTTTGTTTATAGTACAAGAAATAAATGCAGAGGCAAACAAATACCACCGAAAGAAAGCTCTATTTGTGGGGGAAAAAGGATGTAAATTTCAATTGAGTGAAGCGTTGCATGACTGCGCAATTGTTAAAGTAACAGCGCCGTATCGCAAAAAATGGCCTGGTCAGGAAGGGGGGTAAATCCTCTGGAGGGCAAGTGGTTAAGGAATCCAAAGCTATGACTTGCTTACATTTGCCATTATGAATGCCTTAGCTTAAGTCACTTTTTTCATAACTGTTAAGTAAAAAAAAAAAAAAAATTAAAAAAAAAAAAAAAAATCAGTTTACTGAAAAACAAAGCATTTGAAGCCATTACAGAGTAAATAATTTAATACGTTTGCTTACCTACAACTATTCTTACTGCATTACATGGTATTGCCACTTACCTATATTTATTACAGTGCCTTGAAAAAGTATTCATACCCCTTGAAATTTTCCACATTTTGTCATGTTGCAACCATAAACGTAAATGTATTTTATTGGGGTTTTATGTGATAAACCAACACAAAGTGGCATATAATTGTGAAGTGGAACAAAAATGATAAATGGTTTTCAACATTTTTTACAAATAAATATCTAAAAAGTGTGGTGTGCATTTGTATTCAGCCCCCTTTACTCTAATACCCCTAACTAAAATCTAATGGAACCAATTGCCTTCAGGAGTCACCTAATTAGTAAATGGAGTCCACCTGTGTGTAATTTAATCTCAATATAAATACAGCTGTTCTGTAAAGCCCTCAAAGGTTTGTTAGAAAACATTAGTTAACAAAAAGCATCATGAAGGCCAAGGAACACACCAGACAGGTCAGTGATAAAGTTGTGGAGAAGTTTAAAGCCTGGTTAGGTTATAAAAATAAAAAAAAATATCCCAAGCTTTGAATATCTCATGGAGCACTGTTCAATCCTTCTTCCGAAAATGGAAAGAGAATGGCACAACTGAAAACCTACCAAGACATGGCCGTCCACCTCAACTGACAGACTGGGCAAGGAGAGCATTAATCAGAAAAGCAGACAAAAAGCCCATGGTAACTCTGGAGGAGCTGCAGAGATCCACAGCTCAGTGGGAGAATCTGTCCACAGGACAACTATTAGTCATGCACTCCACAAATCTGGCCTTTATGGAAGAGTGCCAAGAAGAAAGCCATAAGTTGTCCCGTTTGCAAGAACCCATGTGGGAGACACAGTAAACATGTGGAAGAAGGTGCTCTGGTCAGATGAGACCAAAATTTAACTTTTTGGCCTAAAAGCAAAACACTGTGTGGCAGAAAACGAACACTGCACATCACCCTGAACTCACCATACCCACCGTGAAACATGGCGGTGGCAGCAACATGTTGTGGGGATGCTTTTCTTTATCAGGGACAGGGAAGTTGGTCAGAGTTGATGGAAAGATGGATGGAGCCAAATACAGGGCAATCTTAGAAGAAAACCTGTTAGAGTCTGCAAATGACTTGAGACTGGGGTGGAGGTTCACCTTCCAGCAAGACAACGACCCTAAACATACAGTCAGATACAATGGAATGGTTTAGATCAAAGCATATTCACGTGTTAGAATGGCTCAAAGTCCAGACCTGAATCCAAATGAGAATCTGTGGCAAGACTTGAAAGTTGCTGTTTTTCAAAGAACAATGGGCAAAAATTTCACTCTTTAGATGTGCAAATTTGGTAGAGATATCCCCAAAAAGACTTGCAGCTGTAATTGCAGTGAAACGTCATTCTACAAAGTATTGACTCAGGGGGGCTGAATACAAATGCACGCCATGCTTTTCAGATATTTATTTATAAACATTTTTGAAAACCACTTATTTTCCTTCCAGTTCACAATTATGTGCCACTTTGTGTTGGTCTATCACATAAAATCCAAATAAAATACATTTATCTTTTTGGCTGTAACATGACAAAATGTGGAACATTTCAAGGGGTATAAATACTTTTTCAAGGCACTGTACATCTAACTCTTCTGTAGAAATCCAAAAGACCTGAGCCTGCTGCTGGGTACCACCATCTTGGAATAATGTCAGCAGCCCCAGAACTTTCATTCAAGTAAAGGAAAGGACTGAGCAGCTTGGCCAGCACAAATTGTACACTCCAAGAAAAGGAGAGAGCTATGACATGTGCAAAGAAGGATGAGGCTGTACTAGGGAATGGACTCTTCTGTGGGAATCACATTTCTTGGCAAGCTCAAAGGCACATTGCACATGAATAAATATAGTTTATAGGAAGGAAAAATGCCACAAGCAAACATTTAATATAATTGATTTTTTGCGCTTTTTACCTGCAAGTGTTTATGTTGGTGACAGGATCTCTTAAAGGTGCTTTATCATTTACTGTATACATGTTTTCTTGCCCAAGTGATGCATTATTTAGATGTTGATTACAGAGCAGCAAATGCATAACTGTAGACCTCTAGAACAAGGCAATCAATATTCTTTAATCATGCTCTACATTAGTTGGGAATCAACAAGGTGCTGACCATTTATCAAAAGTGCTTCCCTATGGACATTATCCACTAAATCCATTTACCTTCATTCTTTTTATTGCCTAATCATGTCTGCATACCACAATAATATTGTTTATCCCCAATATGCTTTTGTCAGGAGTATTTTACATTTAAATTTAAAAGACAAGTGCATTTCTCCCTGATCGCAGACCATCTTGTCTAACAATGCCTTGGTACACATTCCAGCAATTTTCTCTATGTTGCTCAACTCAGACGTTGCACAGACCAGTTCTCATCCTCCTGTACATGCATGCCACTTAATTTATTCCTATAGGACAGTGTTTCTCAACCTTTTTCCAATTATGGCACCCTTAAAAAGTATTTTCAGTCTCAAGGCACCTCAGTCTAAGGAATGCCCCACATACCTCTTTAGCTCCAGACAGCTCATGCATATTTGAAATAAAATACGTAATGAAAGCAAGATTATTTAATAGGGGCAATGCGATAATCGTAATTTGTAAATTGCTTTGATGCTATAATATCCTATCCTACAATGCCAGCATTACAATTTGCTTTTCTTTCCCCTTAGTTTCATCTTTAAAATCTATGTTTATAGTAAAAATATAGGATGATTGGATAGGCAAGGACAATAATTAGATTAGCTGGTAAAATGCATAATGCTTGCTTAGTTTGAATAAAAAGCTTTACTTACACAGGACAATCTTAAGAGAATTTATTTTGGCGCATGTGTGGTGGTTGAGCGGGCCCACACAAGTGCAGTAGCAGACCAGGACACATCTGCACTTCACAAACAATACTCCTGCTTGCTAACCTGCACAACTGCTCTAGATAAGGAGGAGGACAAGCATAGGAAGGAGGGCTTGCAGGCTGTTTATAAGTTTTCCCCTGCTCCCACAACTCCCCTCACCTATCAAAACCCTGCCTGCCCCACCACCTACTCCTGCTTTCAACACTCTGCAGCCCCCTGGTCTTATCACTCTGCCCTGCATGCTCACCACTTTCGCATCCCTTTCCACCCTGGGCCCCTTCTTTACAACTCTACCGCACGCCTACCCCAAGGTAGAGCACTTGAACCTGCACCCTTCTCTCACCATTTCCAAATGACTCTTCCCCCATCCTCTCTCTCTCTCTACTCTTGACTACCCACTTCTGCTCTCATTGTACTGCAACCCCACACACCCTCTCTGTTCTTACACTCTTCCCTCCCCTCCTCACCCACCACTTTTTCCACTACCTCACCATCCATCCTTGTTCCTAGCACTTTTCCCCATGTACCAGCCTCCCCACCTACGGCTAGGAGTTGGTCTATGTACTCTTGGTTCATCATGAACAAATTTTACAGTATTGTGCTCACTCATGCATGTTTGGTTCAGAAGTTTTGATATAGAAAGCATGCTGAACCCACAGGGCCTAGTATGGGAAGACTCCCCCTCCCTCCACCACATCAGTGGCTGTTATTCTACCAGCACCATCTCATACTCCCCATCCCCAGATCACGACTGTTCCTGTGCATCCCCCCTTTCCCAAACCTACTATAGCCACTGTACTTGCCATCACCTCAGTTTATCTGTTCTCATCACCACAGCTACCACAATCTCAACCACCCTCTTCCCAATCACCACACCTGCTTCCTCCCTCATCAAACCACAATTCAACAGCAGGTCCATACCTCCATAAAGACTCAAGGCTCGGGGAATACATTGCAAGATTCTGAGATCAATGTTGATGTAGTTACTACTATCAATCGACTTGTGTACAATCAGCCTGTCGGGTTTTTCCCAAATGATCAGAGGTGCCGACTATAGCTGGCAACAATGATTGTTTTTTGATGACAGGGAAAGCTGTGAGAATACAATAACACAGAGGGAAGGATTCCCCCATCCACCTCCAATGTGTGGATGAGGGGAACTGGATCATTGTATGGGCTGCTTTAGCCTCAAAGTGCTCCTGACACAGATTTCTGCTGCAATTAAAATCACTTCTGAATATGTGGAGACAACATGAAAGAATAAAAGTGATTTTTACATTGTTTTGGCTATAAACACAACACACATTTTTAAATTAAGTGCTTTATAAAATAAAGAGAAATAAAGGTGGCTTACCTCTACTGCTTCCCAGCCCCACTGCCTGTATTTTGGGTCATGTGTGAATCTCCACATGTACATATAAGTTTCAATCACCTCTGGTCGCAAAATATAATATTTTTCATTTTGTCTGGTAGCAATAGCTTCAACTCCCCCATCAAACCTAAAAGCTTCTGGTCCCAACTTCATTGCTAAGTAAACAGAGAGTAGAGAAAATAACCAAGTCCAGTTAGATAAACATCAAGACTAGAAACAGGCTGTACATTTCATAAAAAGTTCAAGCTGTGTGTAAGGTTTCCAGATAATAATAGCCACGGAAGGCGGAAAGCATGCAGACTTTTCCTTCTCTTATTGGAAACTGGGATAGGCCAGGTCACACACACATGCGATTATTTGAAATAACTGATAATACAGAATTTGTGACATATCACTAACAGATCATGACAAATTCTATGATGAACCATCATTCTCTACTAGTTAAGATGAGCCTAAAACTTTATTGAAGTGATGCCGCTACCTTGGAACTAGAATGCATCAAAAGGTCACATGCTAGTTCCAAGATGAACGCATCATTATTGAGAATTGCCTATAGGCTAGAATCTTGACTGCTCACGCAAATGCGAGTATAGCTAAAAGGCAAAAGGTTTTTTTTTTTTTTTTTTATTTATTTAGTTTTGGATAGAATGGAGAGTTATTAGAAGACCTGTCAGGTTTTCTTATTACAGTCTCTGTCCCAGTTAGGGAGACTCACCCCATTTGTCCTGTTTGCCAGGGGGGATTCAAGGGATTCCCTAAATTTGCAGCAATTTCTTCTCACTTCCTGTTTTGGATTTCGGACAGGAAATGAAGGTAAATCTCCCCAATGGGTGGCAAAAAAACCTGACAAGGTTAACAACTCTCCCTTGCTCTCTCCAAAATGAGAAAAAAAAGGCTTGCCTATAGTTCTACTTTGACTCCCCACATAGATTCATCTGCTGAAGTCCTATTTTAGTCCATTCAAGTTTCTTATTTTAACTGAAACCCTGATGAAGGTGTTCTGGCCCCAAAAACACACTGGATGTATTTTTAATGTAAACCAATAATTTGGACTCTTATGTGCATGTTTATTTCTGGTAACCTGCTGCGTACTCACTCAAGGGTAGCCCTGTCTGTTGTGAGCAGCCTAACCTGAGCCAATGAGCTCTCCCAATGTTTTTTTCCTCTCACTATTTGGGATGAGCACACATCAAAGTCCCAGTCCCTTTTTCTTCATTGGGGAATAACAAAAATAGGACAAGAAGGCAGTAACTAGACATAACGACCTAAAGTCTAAACAGATTTGACTTGGCTTAACACAGTCAATTAATGTTCTACAAAGAATGTCTATATCACCCATATACTGTATACTATACTGATGAAGGACCTGAATACCAATTTGCCAGATCATCAGTGCTGTTACTGTGCAAAGGTGGCTGAGCGGTACAAACGTTTAGCAATACCATACCAGTGCAGCTACATCAGTCTGAGCAGGTCAGCTGCTTTCACCCTTTCACTAGAGAAGGATATTAGCCTTGGAGCTCACACCTTCAAAAACAGGTTAGCAATGAAACTTCTTAAATTTCTATCTTAACAAAACCTCTTCAATATCAATTCAGTGTAACTGGGTTCAGCACCTCATGGATAAGGGATTGGTTTCCTGAATCGGGTTCCCGTTATCCGTCAGCTTAAATCTGACTGGTGGCTGTGATGCAGCACATTAACTGAACCTGTGCTGAAAAGCTCAGGGTTTCCGAATGCGAGAAAATGGCAAGGCATGCACAGTGAATGTTTTTAGGAATCATTATACGTACATGAGGAAAAAAGGGTTTTCAGATCACTCACAAAAAGAATGAGGTAGACTGGTACACTGTGGCAGTGTGGGTAAAAAATGCAAGCCCCAAGTAGGTAGACGGTATTTCCTACAGGGTTGATTTTGTCTGGGATAAACTTAGTGCACAACCAGGACAAAGGTAATCATGAAAAAAAGGCAAAACAGTGCAACTACTTCTGACAACTTTGTGTGTTCCGCATGCTTTTCACAGAGGACTAAAAAAATAATAAACATTTATGACCCACTTTATTACTAGGAGAGCAAATTGATGGACTAGTGCTTAAAATAATGTAAATGCTAGAAGTGCTGTATTTGGATATTTTACCACTGAAAGTGCATTAAGTTTCATAAATTAAGAGGAAATGTATGAGACAATTCAGCAATTTATGACCATTTTATGCTGGTGCCATTTCAAACTAAAAAATGAAGAAAATACATGTAAAACATGATATTGCTGCTTTGTAATTTACAAGAGTAAAGAGTATTTTTTTTTAGAAATCCCACATATCCACCATGGACACAGACTGCCCTGTGTGTTCTGCTATACAGTACATTGTGGACCGTAACATTTAACACAATTCCTATTGTTTCTGGGACTTGCATTAAAGGAACAGCAAAAGTGCAGTTGATTTTTGTATTGTATGGAATTTTTAAATTACTTAAGCAAGCCATAGATTATACAAATTTCTTTTCTTCCACCACGGCCAGAAGGAAAGAAAATTGCTTGATTTCTCCATCAACAGTGCCAGTCAGTGTTGATGTGGGAATCCTTCCTGCAGCGCTACTCTGTTCTGCCAGTGGGGAGCCTTTCCTGCCAGTAGAACGCAATGGTCACTTCCGGTGGCTATAGCTGCCAGCAGTGATTGCATGCAAAAAAAAAATCTGACAGGCTGGTTGTACTCAAGTCGATCAAAGGATCGACTTGAGTACAAACAAGCCTGCCCATAGAAGGATCAAATTTTGCCCACTCCCTGCTGAACCGGCCGAGGTTTGATCCATCTATAGCTGGCTTTATTCAAGCTTTTTGCAATGTAGTAGCACTAGAAGAGATTAATTCAATGCAAATTGTTTTCCTGATCCTTCCTAATGGCAACAGCCCAAAACAGTAGCCCACTAGCAAAAAAGTATGTAAATGGCTTACCTGTGCGATCATAGGACTCATGACAGGTCCGTGCAATCTCTGCAGCCAATTCTATATGATGTCCTGTTTTATCATTTGGTGCACCATCAGCCCCAAGAGCAAACATGCCACCAGCAAAACATGTTAAATGGCCCATTTTATGTTCGAGAAGACCACCTTTCCACTCGGCAATGTAGGTCAAGCCATTACTAGATTTACGAATTAAATGAGTCTCAATGGCCTATAGAAAGTAAAAAAACAAAACTAAAACAAGTTAACAAAAATTTCATAACTGTAATAGACAATTTAAGCTACTATAATCATTTACTTTAATATATTCTGGCATGCTTAAATTTACTCTCCATCCTTGTCTAGTCTTTTTTAATCTAGTGGCCACCATCAATTGCAGATTTTAAAGAAAGCATTCTTCAACCACTTGCCCTCCGGAGGATTTATCCCTCTTCCAGACGAGGCCATTTTTTGTGATTATTTTATTCACATTTTCAACTGCTTGCTATAAAAATCCCCTGTGGGGATTGTGAGGATGGGGGAGAGAGATTCTTTTTGCCATCTGTACACCATGGGGAGATTTTGCTTCACCTCCGGTCCCATAGCCAAAATGGGAAGTGAGGGATCATCTAAGGACATATCTCTGCAGATGGGTTCAAAGGGTGGTTTATACAGGGCAAAAAGAACCAGATCAAGGTCCTAAGGAAGAACAAGGTGCTGCAGGTTGGGGGGGGGGGGGGGCAGGGGTACTGATTAAAGGCTTTGACAAGGGAGAGCAAAACTAGAGGTTTTTGAAAAAAGAATGGACAAGACCGAACAAACCTGTCTGAATGGCCAACAGCTATCACATAGTGCCTGACACCATGTACCATGTGATTAGCTGTAGCCAATCACAGCATCACAATAATCATCAAGCTGTCATGAATGCAAGCCATTTATGACAGTTAAAACAATTACTTATAACAGTGATCATGACTGTTTAAAGCAATAGTAGTGTGAAAAAAAAAAAAAAAATCCCTGATCACTCCCCCCCAAAGTATCACTATGGTGACACTGAACTACTTTGATAACAGTATGTAAAAACAAAAAAAAAAAGTTTGAACATTTACTTTTTTTTTTCAAATATACTATCACTAGTCAGTATCTGGTGACAGTATATAATTATGAAAAAAACACATTTCATTTAATTTCTTTATTGTCCAAACAAACGTGAAAAAAAAAATTACAACTTCAAGAAACTTGCCACACCTTTTATTACATTCCTTGGACTGTCTACTTTTCAAAAAGAGGTCATTTGTACTGTCCTGGCATTTTAGGGACCCAAGAAATGAGAGAGGCGGTCAGTACATCAGGACTGATCAATTTTCAAATATTTATACCATAGTTTGTAGACTCTAACTTTCACACAGACTAAATAATATACACTGATTTTGGTTATTTTTACCATAGAAAATTTTATAATAGAAACTAAGAAAAACCTGTTTTTTTTCAAAATTTTTGGTATTTTTTATTGTTTATATTGCAAAAATAAAAAACCTAGTGTTTTGCATAACCAAGCAATTGCCAGTTGAAGTAACAGTGCTGAATAGCAAAAAAAAATGCCCTGGTCATGAAGGGGGTAAAACCTTACAGAGGTTAAGTGGTTAATGACTGAACATCTTCATTTGTATAGTGAGATATTGGTTTTAGGACAGTGTCCGCATCAACTATCAGAAAAAAACACTTATAATGATGAGCCGGAGATGGAACAAGTGCGACAATGCTAAGATTATTGTGCGCAGCAGAAATGAGTATGTCAACATTAGTAAGCATATTGCGTAAAGATGCAACTTCAGATATACAGGAGTCTGGGGGTTAGAAATCTTCCACAGTCTCCTCGAACACTGCTTCTGCGTCTTCTTCATTCCCTTCTTTGTCCTCCTTTTCTTGGCAGGGCATATCAGGAACCGACTCAAGTAGACATGGAGGACCTAAAGAAGAGGCTTGGTGTTTAGCTGCCTTTATTAGGTAGGCCCTTATTGCATGCATCATGGCAAAAGGGCAGGAAGAAGGGCCTGAGTATCTTATAAGGGGCTCTAGGAGGAAGTGGCGGTAAGTGTGCAACCTGTCATGTGAAGTAACACCTGGTCACCCAGCTCTATGTGGCTGAGCTTTAGCGCGAAGTTTGAAAAGTGTACACTGTAAAGCAATACATTCAAAACGTAGCCCAGGTTCTTACAGCAATGGTCAGAGATACTACAGGGTGGCCCTGACTTATTTGTCCATCACGCTGGACCCTACAGAGTCCAGTGTTCGCTCATTACAGTGAGTACACCCTTAAAGGGGTCTTCAAGTTCTAAGTACCATAGCAATGAACAGCTGGCTGGAGCTGTATAGTGCCCAGCAGCTGACTACACGCATTACACAGTGCCAAGGTGAGTGCCCATGATCCAGTGCCAGAAGCAACACAGGCCAAGCCTATGGTGTAGGGTCTGGAAATGATTGCTAAGGTTTTACCAAGATTGCACCTATCCAGATGTACTGCTTCTATTGTAGTATTGTGTTTTCTGTGGTTGGAAAACAGTGGAGAACAACTGATAGAAGAATCCAAAGAGTTATTTCTCTGTACGTGAGAAGTCCACCACCTTAGGACACTAGTAAAAAATTGGGAACGCATGGATTTAGGTAAGGGTTATAGGGGAGGTGCCCAATGGGCATGCACTCAAAAGGTTTGCAAGTGTCCATTTATCTGAAGATATGAGCCCATAAATACTCTGCCTGGGTCTTGTACTGATTAAGATAAACCTCTCTTTTTTACACATTACATCAGGAAGACACAAATACAAAGCTAAAATGCTTATCTGTAAACCGTTTCATCTGCCAGACAAAATGTAATTCTGTTCAGTTTTTCCAGTATTTTGCACAGCCCTGCAAGACTGCACAGGCAGGTTGGTGACCTCAATTTTCTTCATTGCAGTATGAAATACAGTCTGATCACACAATGGCCTACAGGCCTACTGACTGAAGAGGATGAGGACATCATCATTCTGCTCTCACTCTTACTCTGACAGCACCGTGCAATGTCAGGCCTTGATTGGCTTACACTGTTCTGCAGTGCAGTGGATTAGCAGATTGTATAAATACAGTTTCAAGTAGTTATGCTAGTAGCATTCAGATATACAAATTTTTTTTTTTCACCGAGTCTATAACTGAATTAAATGGTATTTGATTTCAGTTCAGCTTTAAAGTGGTTGTAAAGGATGAAGTTTTTCTTCTTACCTTCATGCATGAAGGTAAAAAACGTTTAGTGTGTAGCTCCCCCCACAGCCCCCCCCCCCAATACTTACCTGAGCCCGATCTTCATCCAGCGCTGTGCACAGGAGCCTCAGCTCTCCCAGGTCTCCCTCATTTATTGAGGCACAGTAATGGGAGCCATTGGCTCCCGATGCGGTCAATAAGAGCCAGTGAGGAGGGAGCGGAGGCGGGACTGAGCCATGTTCTGTGTGTTCCATAGACATACATAGGAGGTTCAGGAGCAAGCACAGTTTGTGCTGCAGGCACTCAGCAAGGGGGAGGGGCCACAAGCGCCAGTGGGGGAGCAATGAAGGAGGATCTGGGTTGCTCTGTGCAAAAAAATATTACACAGAGCAGATAAGTATGACATGTTTGCGGTTTTAAAAGAAAAAAAAAAAAGAAAAGACCTTTAGAACCACTTTAACCACTTGCCCTCCAGAGAATTTACCCCCCTTCCTGACAAGGCCATGAACTGATAATTGCACGGCCGTGGAACGCTGTATATAAATTACATTTATGTTCTTTTTTTCCCCAAAAATAGAGCTTTCTTTCTGTGGTATTTGATCACCTCTGCGTTTTGATTTTTTGCGCTATAAACAAAAAAAAGACCGACAATTTTGAAAAAAAAAAAAAAAAAAAAGTTTACTTTTTGCTATAAAACATATCCAATAAAAAAAAAAAAAAAACCAAAGCCTTACCTCATCGTAAATTTAGGGCAAAATGTATTTTGCTACATGTCTGTGCTAAAACAAAAACAAAAAATCCCAATATATGTAAATTAACCACTTGCCCTCCTAAGGATTTACCTTCTACCCTTCTGACCAGGCCATTATTTGCCTTGCAGCGCTGCGTTACTTTAACTGACGATTACGCGGTCATGCAACGCTGCACAAAAATGAAATTTATGTCCTTTTGAGTCTGAATTGAGCTTTCTTTCGGGTGGTATTTGATTGCCTGTGCATTTTTAATTTTTTGTATAAAAAAAAAAATTGAGAAAAACTTTCTGCTATTTAATTAATTAATTTTTTCTATTAAATATGTCTAGTAAAAAAATGTTTTAAAAAATCTAACTTAGTCAAATTTAGGCCAAAATCTATTCTACATGTCTGCTAAAAAAAAAAAAAAAAAAAAAAAATCCCAATACGTGTAAATTGGTTTACCTGAAAGTTATAGCGTTTATAAATGGTGGTATAGATACTGGAATTTGTAAAAAATTTTAGTAAACAAAACAGTCCTCCCCGTTGGAGATGCTCGGTAATCACCGTCCGGGACCCAGTGATTGACAGCCACGTGCGCCCCTTACCCGCAAATGCAAAATTACATGTATATATACGTGATTTTGCGCACCCGTGCTGCCCTGTAGCAGTATTTCTACTATAGGGCAGACGGGAAGCGGTTAATTAGTTTAGGTGAAAGTTATAGCGTCTACAAATGACAGTATATATGCTGGAATTTTTATACTAGTAGTGGTGGCAATCAGCGACTTATAGCAGAACTGCAGTGGGCATTCTGACACTGGGTGGGAACTGACTGCCACTGACATCCGCCAGTGTCACAAATACAGTGATCAGTGCTAATAAGCACCACTAACACTGGGCAGAAAGGGGTTAACATTTGGGTGATCAATGGTTAGCTGCGTTTTACTATGTGAGCTGCTTTACTAGGGAGACATGCTGGTTTGCATTTCTCTGTTGGGGAGCGAAATACAAAGCAGAATGTCCTTGCTGGCAAGACAGAAACCTGTGTTTACACAGGTCTCTCCCCTGTCAGCTTTACACGGCGATCGCCGGCAGGGAATCTCCATCTGGGACTCGGTGATTGAATCCCTAGCAGCCAATGGCGGCGTGGGTAGGGCGGTGCGCGCAAGCTCCCTACCCAGAAATGCAAATCACATATATATATATATATATATATATATATATATATATATATATATATATATATATATATATATATATATATATATATATATATATATATATATATATATATACACACACACACACACATAACTTTGCGCAGCCCTGTAGCAGTATTTCTGCTATATGGCGGGGGGAAAGAAGTTAAAGGAGAACCATGAAGACAGAAATGTGGGTGCTTCCATTGCTGGCTTGGTTTTTAAAGTTGTCGAGTTTGGTACAGTCATCCTGTCTTTACCACCAAGTCAGACATTATTCTAGAACATCCATACAGGATGGAGACCAGACTTCACTAAACACATGCTTATTTCAGGTCAGTAACTTACCAGGTAATGTAGTTAGAATCTGAATGACAACACCAGAATCTATATCTTAACTCTAGATAGCAGTATTTATAGCTTAATATCCAGGTGCGGTTTTACGAAAAAAGAAAAAACCCAAATGTATGAAAATACCTACCGTTTGGTTGCAGGCAAGTTTATATCATACAGAAAAAGATGAAAGCAGGCATCCCTGGTTTCCCTAAAGAATGGAATAGGTTCACGGTGCTAGACCCTGCTACATGGGCTCAGTATGGCATTAAGATACTGCGACATATGCCTTGAGGTGTCTCTCTCCTTGGATGAGCTCAAACAGGCCTAACAACCTGCCTAACTGGATATTTTGCTGGTTTCTACAACTGCGCTATGCGATTGCTGCTCAATTTCCATCTTCCCCTACTATACAAAAATGACCCCCTGGAAAGTTTGTTGATAGAGGAACACTTTCCTAAACTTTTGTCCTCTATCCACTCCTTCCTATCCCCCTCCGACTACATCTAGAATGGAGTCACTCTATAGTCAATGGCACATGGACCATCCGTCCCTGACGGAAGATGACTGGGAGGATTACCTTTTGCAATATATCCTTACCATGATCTCTGTCAGATATCGCTTTATACAATTGAAATGTATCCATAGCGTATACTATAATCCTCAGCAACTGGCTGCAATTTATCCTGGTAGAATGACAGTAACCTATCTGTTCCTATGGAACTGCTGTTGGGACTTGCTGATCCTGTGAAGGCACCTAAGCATATTATGCTCTCTTCTTTTTACCTATTACGCTAGAAGAAAATTTTTTTTGAGATGGAAACTGCAGACCTCACTCACAGTTTCTGACTGAAAGGCAGTAATTATTGGTGCTATTCCTCTCTATAGGCTTACATACAAAAGCTGAAACTGTCCATCAAAATTTGATAAAATCTGGGCTGGGTGGGTAGATGCACTGGGTCTTACAGTTTAGGTTGTGGTGTCTCCAGTTATTTATCTGAAGATTTTTGTGGTACCTGTAGCTATCTGTTCCACCTAACCTCTTCCCATGCCCTCCTCTTCCTCCTTTTTTTTTTTTCCTCTCCATCTACCATGTATATGCATTATTCCCCTCAACCTCCTCATTCTCTCGCCCCCCCCCCCCCCCCACACACACACTGGGAAACTAATTGTAGGGCTTTTCTGCTTTAGGTTATTAATGTATGCTGTATACCTTGTCATATACTGACTGCTTGACAAGGATTTATGTACCTCTACAGTGGAGAAATTATTTGATCCCCTGCAGTTTGCCCACCTACAAAGAAATTAAGGGTCTATCATTTTTATCATAGGTGTATTTTAAATGATAGAGACAGAATATCAACCAAAAATCCAGAAAAACACATGAAACAAATGTTATAAATTGAGTTACAATTCAGTAACATAAGTATTTGATCCCCTACCAACCAACAATAATTCTGGCTCCCACAGACTGGCTCATATGGTACACAGATTAGTCCTGTCAATATAAGAAGGTGCTCCTCACAACTCATTATGTGTATAAAAGACACCTGTCCACAGAATCTTTTTTCCATTCAAACCTCAGCACCATGGGAAAGACCAAAGAGCTGCCAAAGGACGTCAGGGACAAGATTGTAGACCTGCAGAAGGCTGGAATGAGCTACAAGGCCATCAGCAAGAAGCTTGATGAGAAGGAGACAACTGTTGGAGCCATTATTCACCAAGGTAAGAAATACAAAATAGCCATCAATTGCCCTCAGTCTGGAGCTCCATGCAAGATTTTGCCTCATGGGGTAAGAATGATCATAAGAAAAGTGAGGGATCAGCCCAGAACTACTGAGGAGGAGCTTGTGAATGATCTCAAGGCAGTTGGGACCATAGTCGACAAATAAACAATTGGGAACACCATACGCTGCCATGGACTGAAATCCTGCAGTGCCTGCAAGGTCCCCCTCCTCAAGAAGGAACATGTACAGGCCTGTCTGAAGTTTGCCAATGAACATCTAAATGATTCAGAGAAGGATTGGAAGAAAGAGCTGTGGTCGGATTATACCAAACTTGTGCTCTTAACTTGACTTGCTATGTTTGGAGGAAGGAAAATGCTGACTATGACCCTGAGAATACCATACCTACAGTCAAGCACGGAGGTGGAAACATTATGCTTTAAGGCTGTCCAGCAGGTACAGGCCGACTTAGCCACATTGAAGGGCCAATGGAAGGGGCCATGCATTGTAAAAACTTGGATGAGAACCTTCTTCCCTCAGCCAGAACACTGAAGATGGGTCGTGGATGCATCTTTCAGCATGACAATGACCCAAAACATACCACTAAGGCAACAGTGGAGTGGCTCAAGAAGAAGCACATTAAGGTCATGGAGTGAAACCTTAACCAAGAAACCTTAAGGATTTAAAGAAGATCTGCAGTACACATTGGGAAAAATACATCGCACGGATGCTAGAATACACAATTCCCTTTCTTTATCTACTTAAAGATAAGTCATGACTCCTATTTTTGCTACTTAATGGGGAAGTTTATATATTGAGGACCTAGCACAAAAAGTTTATTACAATATCTTTGTACATTTTTATAGCATGTGCATAGTTATATTGCTTTATTGGCTGAACCTGAAGCTGCAGGTCCCATATTTGTATTCTTATTGGTTCACTTGTTAAAAGGGGAATAAAATCTCCAAACTTTAGCAGTGCAATCTGCAATCAACTCAAGATCACATTATTGTGTAAAGACTGTACATTACTCAAATCAATACTAGTGGCATAGAGCAGTATTTCTCAACCTTTTTTCAGTCAAGGCACCCTTTAAAATTATGGACAGTCCAGAGACACCCTTAGAAATTATGGACAGTCCAGAGGCACCCCATTCTAAAATGTGAAATTCTAATAGTTTTATGAAACGCAGCAACATCCACACATGTAGGACATCCAACATTAGAGGTGATTTATTCTTCCAAAGAAAATACACTTTTGCACACTTGTACTGAGTAGTATTCTAGTTTTTTTTTCTCCCTCAATTTTTATCCATCACTGAGCTAATGTGACCGCAGGACTGATGGAGCAGGGCAGGGGAGGGTCAAACTAGGATCCTGTGCAGGCAGCTGACATCCTCCTTATCAATTGGTAATGTCATTGGTTGTCAGGATGCCGGCGGCTAGAAGGTTGTAATGGTGCACAGTAAAAACCTATGGCTTTGTGTAACTAAAAGACAGGCTTGTTCCACCTTCTGGCTTGTATACAAGTTTTGGGCAATTTTTACGCATTTTTCCAGGGCACCCTGGTTGAGAAAGGCTGGCATAGAGTACAGTATTATAAGGCAACAAAGTGTATCTGTTATATTTAGCTCAACATGCACCCCATCACCCTCATCTGAAAACGAATCTATGATGTCTACATGATGATTTTTTTATTTGAAGGAAAGGTCAAGGTGGGGGTATAAAGTTTTATACTGGAAAGATGCAATTATGCTTAAAAAGCTGTGAAACATGCACTTGTTTAATGAATAAGCATTCTCTATTTTGAGTATAAGCTGGCGCTTGTCCTTCTGCAATGTTTTTATGATATAAAATGACATTAATGTAATCAGTAATACTTGCATTAATAAGTAATCACATAACTTTAAACTCAAGCATATTGTGATGCTGATAATTAACCCTGGTTTGCTACAAATGTGTCTTGTGGAAAACTGGAACAAACATCACTAATTAGTGCTGTACTAATAATTCATTGCTACACTAAAGCCCAACATTCAGTTTTGATAAATTAAGTCATCAAATAACATAATACAATGAAATATTTATGTTTTGCATATCAAAAAGTTTCAGACAATGAATAAGATCAGTGTTACCTCTTGAGTCACACTGGCTTTGTGTCATGATTAATTGACGCATGGTGGACACAGACATTAGAGCATGCTAATGAAAGGCTGTCATTAGAGAAGAAAGTTAATGCCAAGAATGATGACTGCTTAATGAACACATACAGTGTGTGCATGGAGAAGATAGAAGCACATTACCTTTGAGGAATAATAGCAGCAATTTATCCTGTGTGTAGAATCTGCTCACTTTCCAAGGATGGGGTATGTGAACAGAAAAAGAACAGCCTCTTTATAATGGATGGATGCACCCAATGCAGCATGCATGAATGATACACTGGCCTGCTATGTTTTAAACCTATCACACACTCAATTAGGTAACAACTCCAATCACTTTGCTTCCTTCCCTATACCCCTTTCAAAATGTTTTTCATTGCAATGAAGCACAAAGCATCAATAACCAAGATAAAATCTATAATCTGTACTAAACCTGGGCTTCTAGCCTACAACTATACTAAGCAACCAGGTAAAAAAAATGACATGCCACAAGGAAAGGAGAAGAGCAAGTCTGTTCAAATTCAAGTTAGTAATGCAAGACAGGTAACTATTTGAAGTTACAAAGGTATCATTAGGGTCCTCAGCATTTTCTGCTAGATCTTGATAAACACTGTAATCATCTTGTATGAACACCTTTGGAAAAAGCGTCAGATCAGAGATGGAAAATCATACAGTTTTAACACAAAACACAACACATGGATGAAGCAAATTATTTCAAGCTAAATTGTTCCAGTCTGTCAAGAGACAGCGAAGGAAATTCAGTGTCCACAGCTGTCATTTCTTTATTTCTTTTCAGAGGTATCATTAGATTATAAATTAACAGCCAGGATATTATGTTCATGACTCATCAATGCTTACTCAAAGATGGACTGGAAGAATCTCGAATAAATAAGAGCAGGGAGAAGGCTGAGGAGCAAATCTACCGATATGGCCCTGGTCAAATACATACAGAAGAACTACATGATCGCCACAGAACTGTAAAGCTGTTTTTCACCCCAAAAACAAACATTCATGATAATTCCAGTTTACCAGCGTTAAAATGTGGTGGGGTGGCTGCATTTTTTAAGGATTTTTTCTTTTATTTGCAACTCAATATCGTGCCAGTAACATCTCTTCTCTAAGGACGTCTCCACTCCACTGGGGGCACAACAGGGACACCGTTCAACAGCAACATCGTCAATCTAGGGGGAGGGTTGTGTTAAATGCACTAACAGATTTAGATGGACTGGACTCACAAATTAAAGCTGAACCCAAGCTAACAATTTTTAAGCAGTTACAGAAAGTTTTTTTCTTATTTGGCATAAACGTTTTGTATAAATCAATGAAAGCGGATTGATGCAAGTACCCCCATTAGTGTTAAACCCATCAATTTAAATGTTTCCCATAACCACAAGGGCAAGCCATGAATACCTGTCACATTTTCTTTTTTTCTCTCAACCATACTATCAAAGCTATTAAATGACTGGTGTCATAACTGATCAAATCAGCAGCAACATGGCAACTGCAGATCATACAGAGACTAAGTAGGTAGCTTCCTTCACTGTATAGTATAGGAGGTTTTAGTTCTGCATTAAACGGTTTGTCTTCACCCTCTATCTGCCACATTTGTTGGATATCTTGGTCTGTTAAAGGAAATGGGAAAAAAAAAAAAAAAAAAAAAAAAAAAGAGACTTTCTGACCGGCTCAACAGGTGAAAATAAAGAAAAAAAAAATTAGAAAATGTGTGTGCGCGTTTAATGCTATTTAAAAGACAAGCAAGGTGATTTATTATTATTATACAGTATTTATAAAACGCCAATAGTTCGCTCAGCGCTGTACATTACAAAGGGGGACAGAACATGTGACAGAACAATACCAATACAATGCAAAACATGAGGGGATTGAGGGCCATGCTCTTTGGAGCTCACAATCTAGGAGGGAGGGGATAGTGGTACAGGAGGAGATAGCTGTGGGGGATGGAGTGGTAGGAAGAGTGGAGGTGGTCAGTCAAGTTAGCAGGAGGTAGGGTAGGCTTCCCTGAAGAGATGGGTTTTCAGGGTGCGCCTAAAGGAGAGGAGAGTAGGTGATAATCTGGTGGGTTGGGGCAGGGAGTTCCAGAGGTGACACCCTGGTAATGAAACAAAACCTCTACCCTATCCCTCTACTCATGGATTGAAAATCTATAACCCACGCTAACATGCTACTTCACAAATCTGAAATGTTTCACAACTGATATGCTCAGAATAGCCAAAAGCAGACCTTAACACTTGGAACCTCTTTAATTTACAGCAGCGGTGGTTACGTTTCTTGATGCACAAGACCTTAAGTGTGGCTTCTCACATCACTAAAGGACAGCAAATAATATTTAGTGAATACAATGCTACATAAAGTGCTCAGGGATTGTAGACATAAAACAGAACATAGTCAAAGACTACATGCATGCTACAAGAGATGGTCAGATACTGTAGACATGCCATAGGAGTTGTGGAGACTGGAGACATATCTCAGGAGACTATTTTAGAATGGGGCCCCAAGGGTCAAACAGTGCAGTTTATGCTGCAGGGATGTAAATCCTCCCACTCTGCCAACGATCTGGCAGGTAAACAATTCTTAAGCTCACATAACAAAGGCTTCAGATGAAATCCCCACCTCTAGCTGTGGCCTGCTGCTCCCTACTTTGGAGAAAGTGATTCCCCATCACACGTGGCACTCATTAAGCACTGCAGCTCTTCCTCCTCGTCCTAATATGAGGCCCATTGCTAGCTTTCTCCCTTCTTTGTTTCCATCCCTTATTGGCGATTAGTTCTAGTGTAGTGTCTTCATATTGTTTTTTTCCCCTTTTCATTGCACTTTTCTTATCACCTATATATTGTATCAATTTGGATTTTTTAAAAATCATAAATGGGATCATATTTCGCACACTTGCATCTATTGTGGAACACTATGTATTGCTTAATTAATTTATGATTTGTAAATAAAATGTAGTATGATAGAAGGTAACCCTTTCCCTTTATGTTCTTCAAATATGTGGCATGCTATACATATGAAAGCCAGATCACACAATGACGGGAAGATTACTTCCCAAAGCATTGTTTTACTGAAGAACTTAGCTTACAGTACAATACTTCAAGGGATCTTTTTGAAATCATGTTATTTTAACTGTTTTTATGAATATGTTCTTGGATAGATTTTTTATATATGGATGTACATTGGTGGTTGTGCACGTCAACATTTTGCGGTGTTTCCTTAGCACTGAAGGTCATGTATTTGTGGCCCCAGAGCAGCAGAGAAGACACAGAGAAAGTGAAACTGTACTCTATTCTTGTCTGTGTGCAGAAAAAAAAAATCCCATATGTTTATGACGCATTTAAGCATGGTCATGCAATGCACTTTTGTCCACAGGAACATTGTCTTGACATTTGATTTTCAATCCACTGAGAGCTGCGGTAGTTTGAGATAATGTTTTTTGAATGTTTACTTAGATTGGAATGTGCAGCAGGAAAACGTCACATAAAAAATGGTTTACCTCCGTTTCCCTTGAAAACTACAAAAAAAAGGAACAATATGCACATTTAGCTTTAGACCACATTGGAGAGCCAATCAAATGTATCTAATATAATTTGTAGACAATTACACCAGAAGCATACATGCAAGTGCTTGAAAAAGGGAAACATACAGCAGGGATAGAAAAGAAAAACCCTCCCTTTAAAACACATTTTTTTTGCTTTGCAGCCTGAAATGAAGACAGACCGTTTTTGTTTTATCCAATGTAACTTATAACATCCAAGTGAAAGATATAACACCAAAACGTAAGAATAATATGTCTAAAAATGACAAACTCAATCAGGTGTAGCTAATCACCTTCTCAATGGCACACATTAGCTCAGCAAGAAAAGAGCTTTCCTGGAGCATTTCAGTCCTTGGTAGTGTAACTATGGGTGGCAAGGCACTGTCAAAAGAACTCTGGGATAAAGTTGTGGACAAGTCAAGAGGTGGATTAAAAAAAAAAAATCAAAGGCTTTATCAATGCCTAGAAGCACAGTGAAGTCTATTGTTAAGAAGTGAAAGGTATTTAGTACAGACCCTTCCTGGGTCAGAACATTGCTCCAAACTGGAAGAAAGAGCCAGGAGGAAACTGGTCAGACAGGCTACTAGGCGGCCTACAGCAATTATGAAGCAGTTACCGGAATTTATGGCAAAGGGTGGTCATTGTGTGCATGTAACAAGATTACACATTCTCCACAAATGAGGCTTGTATGAGAGGGTTGCAAGAAAAAAAGCCACTCCTCAAGAAAGGTCACATTCAGTCACCACTGAGCTGTGCCGAAACGTACCTTGAAGATTTTGAGGCCACAAGGAAAAAGGTGTTAGGGTCAGATGAGACTAAAATTGAAGTATTTGGCCTCAACACTGAACGATATGTCTGGTGGAAACCCAATAGAGCTAATCATCCAAATAATACAATTCCTACAGTAAAGAATGGAGGTGGTAATATCCTGGTATGGAGGTGTTTATCTGCAGCAGGGACTGCAGCACTTGTCAGGATAGAAGGAAAAATGGATGGGGTACAATACCATCACATTCTTTAGGGAAATCTGCTGCCCTCTGTCAGAAAGTTGTCAATGGGAAGGTGGTTTACCTTCCAACATGAGAATGACCCAAAGCACACAGCAAAAATGGCCACACAGTGGTTGAAGGAGAAAAAGGTGAATGTCCTTGCATGGCCTAGTCAGAGTGCAGACTTATACCACATTGAAAATATGTGGAATGACTTAAAGACTGCAGTCCACAAATGCTCACCATCAAATTTCACTGAAACTTTTCACTGAGCAGTTCTGCAAAGCACAGTAGGCAAATATTGCAAAGTCTAGATGTGCAAAGTTAGTAGAGACACATCACAACAGACTAAAGTCCGTAAATATGTGACATGTGAATACCAAAAGGTGGTTCAACAAAATACTGACACAAGGGGGTGATCCTTTTCCCAACTTAAGTATTCTGTTTTTGATTTTTTTTCTAACATGTTGGTGTTATATCTTTCACTTGGATGGTATAAGTTGCACTGAGTAAATACAGCTGGATAAAACAAAAACTGCTTTTTTAGGCTTTCTTCTATTTTTCACCTGGTGCAACAAGCTCTCCTGCAAATGTATCAGTGGTCAATGGTTTGCCTCAACATGCCAACAGGGGTGCTTTCAATGATCAACTTTTATTTATTCATGTAAAACCCAAAAGAGAAAAAACTGTTGCTCTGCTTGTGTAACTGCAGCATGAACTGGAGTTTGTTTTCAATTTGTTAGTGTATCCAAATCTGCTAGTACATCGAACACTCCTCTCCCTAGACTGACAACATTGCTGTCCAAAAGTGCCCCTGTGCTCCTCCATCCAGAGTAAAGACACTAATACAGGAGGTTATGTTACTGGCCAGATTAGGATTCGTGACTTACAGTAAGTCAATGGAAAATGCACAGAAATAATAGTAGTGACGCCCTGCAAGAAGGCCCTAAGAAGTGAGGGGCTAATGGTCTCTGAAATTTCCCTGCCTTGCACTATGATGCATATGCATTCTAGGTGAGATGGTAGAGTTTACAAGAAGTCTACTTCCTAGCCTTTAAAAGCAAATAGATAACCAAACCTGACAGGCCCCTGCCCATAGGCGCCAGAGCCAGTTTATAAAATCACTGAATACCTTCCATCAACATCCTACAGAGCAGGTGAGGGAGGAGTTTCAGAAGAATAGAGTCATTAGAGATAGAGAGCTGTGAAGGCTAGCGAATTCCTGGACCTGGAAGCTCTATCAGTTCGTTGTATAACACGAAAGCCAGGAAGTCCATGTCAAGCTTCCCTTACCTGTGAGAGAGGTCTTGAAACACCTCGGAGGTGAAGAGATGGGAGTAGGATGGGTTATAGTGGACTGAGCTTTGTTTGCCAGTGTCCAATTTCCCAAAGGCAGCAACATAGCCCAATGTGTCTGAATATGTCATTCTGTGGCCCCAATGTACAATTAAGAAAATGTATATTTGACACTAATCTGTAAATAATAAAAAGAAAAACTGCTTTTTACATAAAGTTCCCTATAAAGCAGCTGTTGCTCTTGGAATTTACCTTCAGATACAACGCAGACCAGAATGGCAGCTTGATAGTATGCAGACACTACTCAGATGACAATTTTTCACCCTCAGTTGAGTGGCTACCCACGACTCAAATTTTGTAAAAATTTAGTGGGAATTTGACAGTGTATGGCTAGATTTACTTATGGACAAGACTTTAGAAGGGTCTCCAAAGGCTGTATAAACTCAGGATTTTTAAATCATAGACATGGGAGTTGGAAAGAAAAATAGGTTTTAATTTGGCATCTGGCCTGAATGGCACATAAAAAATGATAATCAATGGGTTTCTAAGGTAGGTTTGGTATGCACTGTATTCTCACAACCCCTCCTTCAAAAAAAAAAAAAAAAAAGCAAGGGTAGAGCTGTAGCAGATTGCTAGGACTGTTTCCAAGAAAAGCTTTAGTATGGCGAGAATTTTTTATGGCTGCCTTTACTCAAGGAGAGACCTAGGTGGTCTTTACCTCTAGTTAGATTGCAAGCTACAAGGAGCAGGGCCCTCCTAATCCTCTTGTATTGAACTGTATCATTGCTGTATTGTCTCCCTTTATTTTGTAAATCACTGAGCAAACTGTTGGCGCTATATAAATCCTGCATAATAATAATAATAGTTAATGCAATGATTTTTCTAAAATTTAGAACAAATAATGTCTGTTTGTTCCAGAAATCACCACATTTGTATGAAGAAGATACAGTTTCTAAGCCCCCTTATGAGCAAACAAGAAAATATAAAACATTTATGTTTTACCAAAGTGCATGAAGAAATTAGTGTACTGTGTACAATGTTATGATAAATGCAACAGATCAACTACATCAAATCTTGGTGCTGTGTAAAGAGAGAGAGTTAAAAGTTTTCTACCTGTAAATTATCTGGAATAAAAAAAGCATATCAGCTGTAGTTACAACTTTTGGTTGTTTTAAAGTAACAGTATTAATAATTAGGCCCTTTAGTATATACCTACATACAGCACACAGTTTTTGACTAGAAATTAGTCCATAATGTCAGTCACTTTTTTAGAATTTGAACTCAAGCAGGTATTAATGACAATTTATTACAGCTCTGTCATTAGTATATCATTAAAAGGCAAGGATGTGCAATCCATATCGACCTGACACCTAAGACATGCAGTTCTGGGCGCCAGACAGCTGGGTTTTTTTTTTGTACATTTAGCCCTTCTGCAGACAAGCAGCAGGGCATATATACCACCTCACGGAAATGGGTCTTTATCTGTGAGGCTGCACATCTCTCTTTGTGCTGGGAACGCACCGCACAACACGCTCCCAGCACAGAGACCAGGCTCTCACCGAGGGACCTGGGTCTTGTAGTAACAATCCGGACCGGAGACTCCTGGTTTTGGGTCACCTGATCACTGTAAGCCTCTGATTGGCTATCACAGTGATTAGTCACTGGGAGAAAACCCGTGTCTACTTCCTCTTCTGACTGAAGGGAAAAAATACATTGCATTTTTTCTTCTTGCAGGAATAGAAAATAAACAAAGTAAGTGAAAAACCAGCAAAAAGGAAAAAAAATTAAAAATAAAGGAAAAAAATAACAAGATCAAGGTTTGCTGGGGTTAGAGTTAGGGTTAAGGTTGGGGTCAAAGGTCACAGTCAGTATATTTTGGGTAGATTTAGATATAAAAAAAAAAAAACCCCAAAAAACAAAAAACCTTTTTAAAATTGGTATCCATGGTCAGTGTCTTTTAGGCAGGCTAAAATAAAAATGAAGAAATGCCCTTTTGCATGTACAGACATATGTGGTATTGCTGCGATTGTAAGGAGCTTCACAGCTGGGTACCCACTGCGCATGCGCGATTAGCGCTGCACTTCATGAATGGTCCTGTAGTCTTCTGGGACCTGTCACATGTCCCAAAAGACTAACGGGAGGGAGGGAGGACACCTTCCTCTTCAGACCGGAAGTGGGAGCAGATACCTGTCAAATTCGGGTACCCTGAAAGCGGAACTTCCCCTTTTGGGCAGAGCTCCGCTTTAATGCCCAAATGCTGTTTTCTACGCTTTACATTACAAATCAAAAAGAATTAAAAAAAAAAATATTAAAGATGTCCATGAAATGGCAACAAGCTTTGGCAGCCAAGATTGTCAATAGGTTACGTTACAAATTCTTAGAAGTCAACAGTTTAGAGTTACCGTATTTTCCGGCGTATAAGACGACTTTTTGACCCTTGAAAATCTTCTCAAAAGTCGGAGGTCGTCTTATATGCCGGTATACGTCAGGGCGGCACTTTTTAGGGGGACGGCGGTGGCACGGAAGGGACACTAAGTACAGGGGTGGGCAGAGGGCTGCTGTCTCTTACCTGGCTCCCACGACGATCCAGTCCAGGAAGCGCTGCTCCTTCAGTCACTCCGGCCACTCCCTCACTCCTGCCGCTCGGCTCCGCCTCCTCACCGGAGATTGGCTGCCAGAACTGTAGCTCAGGAAAGGCACACAGGCGGCCAATCACGGGCGAGGAGGCGGACCCGAGCGGACCCGTGAAAATCGAGTGAGGGAGAAGCTGGTAAGTGTTCAGTGCAGAGGTGCTGCTGCAACCACATATACTGGCTGCAGCAGTACTATACTGGAACAGGAGTCAGCAAGTGTCATTGGTATCAGTGGGAGGAATAGTGCCCCTTCATTGGTGTCACTGATACTAATGATGGGGCACTATTCCTCCCACTGACACCAACGATGGGGCGCTATTCCCCCCACTGACACCAACGATGGGGCACTATTCCTCCCCCCACTGACACCAACGATGGGGCACTATTCCTCTCCCCACTGACGGGGTACTATTCCTCCCACTGACACCAATGATGGGACACTATTCCTCCCACTGACACCAATGATGGGGCACTTTTCCTCCCACTGACACCAATGATGGGGCGCTATTCCTCCCACTGACACCAATGATGGGGGCGCTATTCCTCTCCCCATTGACACCAACGATGGGGCACTATTCCTCCCCCCACTGACGGGGTACTATTCCTCCCACTGACACCAATGTTGGGACACTATTCCTCCCACTGACACCAATGATGGGGCACTTTTCCTCCCACTGACACCAATGATGGGGTGCTATTCCTCCCACTGACACCAATGATGGGATGCCCCATCATTGGTGTCAGTGCGAGGAATCGTGCCCCATCATTGGAATACCATACCATATTGAAATCAAATCTGTTTTTTAATTTTTATTTGGTGTGCGTTGGAAGAGGGGTAGTATTATACGGCGAGTATAGCCCAAACCCTATATTTTAACAGGAAAAGTAGGGGGTCGTCATACGCCCAGTCGTCTTATACGCCGGAAAATACGGTAATAGTGAAAAACAGCCCTAGAACTACAAGGGTTCACTTTCACTGCCAGGTTCATACAGCATAGAGACCTACAGAACTGCTTTCAGCAGGCCAGAGGCTTCAGGTGATACGTTAACTGTATGAAAAAAGCCTGCTGGAAATTAGGAATAATGCAACTTTTACACCTTACTTTTCTACCCCTAGATATAAAGAGTATTTCATCCTTGTAGTACGGAGAGGCCCCACTGCAAGGATATTGTTTTTCTGGTGTCCAGACTGAAAGCAGTATTAACCCCAAAAACAAACGTAATATATTGCAGCTTATGAATCCTGAAATGTAGAGGCTGTATTCATTTTCTTTTGTTGGGGGGCTTTTTTTCCATTTTATTTTTACCTAGTGATCTGGCCAATAAATCCTGTTTTAGGGCATCTCCACTGAAGGAGCAAAGGAGACAGGTCAAAGTAAAAGAAAAAAGAAACTGAATGCAGCCACCATATCTAAGGATTCTCAACAATAGCATCCTTAATGAACCAAAACCCATCTTAACACAACTTCTTCTAACACACTGTATATGCCATCACTGAGAAATGTGACGAGTCTGAAACGATTCCAGAGATGAGATACTTTTAAGCAAGTCAAGCGCATAATCACACATCTGAAATTCACTCTCAGATGAGCATGATAAATAAAGGTTAAATAACAAAACTGTGCAAAAGAACTACTTTAAAATTCAAGACAACCAACCCTTCATATTTCTAACTTAAAATAAACGCCAACACCAATGACAAGAGGCTAATTCACACATTGGAGATTAGTATGACACATTGATGAAATCTATGGTAATACGGTATGCAGCTCTTACACACCAGTGCATGCATCGTATTGCTCCACAATAATGAGATTTTAAATTATGGCCTGTGAGAACATCCTGAAACATCACACATACAGAACCAGAAAGGGTTTTCCGTGGAATATTTAATTTTTTTCTAATAGGAGCTGTAGCATTTGCCAACATATTTCCTCTATTTGACATTTGGATAGAATACATCTGAAGGCAAATGTATCACTCCGTGTTGTTTCTTGTATTATTAATTGCTTTTGTATTATACCCAGAATGAGTTAATGAAGATATGCTGTGTCAGTTATGTGCTATAGAACTGTACTCACAATATTCTTTTGGCAGGGATAGTATCCAATTATTTCTTTATACTAACAGCACCTGTTTCTGCTATGATATAGTTAAAAGTCAAATACTTCTGTCCCATGGGAAAATAACTGTTGGTTACTTGTAACTGATTTCAAGGCCTGAGAAAAATCATGTTCACAGCCTTGACAAGTATCTAGCGAAATTCTATTGTATGATTTTCTTTGTTACAATATAAAAAGAAGAATCTACGAATAAAGATCAGATCGTCTTCTGGAAACCTCTGTGTGTGCATGCTAATTCTTTTCCAGAACACGGTCTCATTGGATCCAATTGGAGACTAAACCTGCCAGTGTATTATTAGAAGCACATATCGCTTTCAGAATCAAACCAAGTTACAATAATATGTATTCACTGAAAGAATTTCAAATCAATTTACCTGAACAGCATCATAATATAACTTCTTGGCTTCTTCATCGGTCTTCTCCGACATAAGCCATGCCTTTAGCAGATATTCATAGAAGCTATCGCCAAGTCCTCCTACAGACACGTGATCTGGAAACAAAAATGCAATCAATAGGTGTAGTTAAGCAAAATGTCTTAGGTCAACGCTCTGTACTGTACAATGGCATATGTGAGCCATATGCATAGAAGTGACTGAAAGGAAAGTGCCAGGGTAGCCAACCACCACCCTTCAAATATCTTCCAGTGTAGAACTTGCTGTGGGTAACACTCACTTTCAAGCCCGACACTGAATGTTCAAAGACCTCATTGTGTTACTACATATGGGTCCCAAACAGGAGCCTTTTCTTAATAGGTAAAGTCTTTGCAAAAAGTCCCATTTGTGTTTCAACACAGAAATGTTATGCTTATTCTGAGGTGACACACTGCTACTTGCTGCACCAATTTGTATATTTTATATTGCTCCAGCAGAATGCAAACTCTCCATATAGAGATTATAGCACAAATTCATGAGCCTGTGCTCATGCTTTTGACAAGTGGCTATGTGGTGTTGAATGGGAGGATATGTGCTCTGCACAACACTATAGGTATGACACAGTTACGTTGTTGTCAGACTATTATTTGGAGAGAACATAGAGAGACAATGATGTTACTAAAAGGTTCCAAAGCACATTGCAAACCATTGTGGCACTAGAGCTAAAATGCACTGCTACCCTATAGCAGGTATAAAGCCAAAACATTTACATTAATGCATTCCTTGCATTACGGTAAATAAAGTTTAGGTATCAGTATGCCCCCCCAGGTCCCACTGTTTGTGTCAATAGATGTAGAGAGAGAGGCTTGGGAGGGAGCCCGCACAAGTTCCCCCGTAGAAAGTGGCTATGGGGACACTCAGCGAATGGGAGGAGCCAAGAGCTCCAATAGGGGACCTGAGAACAGGCGGTTTGGAGCAGTTTTTTTTTTTTTTTAAACAGTTTACAATCACTTTAAGCTCAACACACGCTCAACACACACACACATCTGATTGCTCAAAGTCCTTACTAATGAGTATGTAGTGAAGATGTACCTTCAGATTATATTTATCAAAACTATGTAATATGAGGACCTACCTAACCTATCCAAAGTTGGTTGTACACAGATTGTATGGTCAGATTGTAATGTGTATTGTAAACCCTTACCCAGATATTTTCTGAGATTTAGTGGCACATATAATAGGAATAGTGACTACAGAGCAATTATTGAAAAGGTAAAGTACATTTGTGAATATTGCTAAAAATGGAAAGTTGAAAAACAGACTCCGGCTTCCCTGGTGTAACTACTCTTTTTAAATCTGGGTCATCGTTTTTTCAGATAATTATGAACCTCAGGATGGCAAACTAAATCTGAGATCTGCAAGATAATTGTTATTTTAAAAGCCCAGAATTAAAGTAGAGGAAGAATCCTGTATTTCAAGTTATCAGGTTTGCCACTTCTACATTCTAATAATCAATTTTATTCATGGATACATTAATTTATCATTCACATGAATGCCATGACTTGGAATATACAGGTGAAACTCGAAAAATTAGAATATCGTGCAAAAGTTCATTTATTTCAGTAATGCAACTTAAAAGGTGAAACTAATATATGAGATAGACTCATTACATGCAAAGCAAGATAGTTCAATCCGTGATTTGTCATAATTGTGATGATTATGGCTTACAGCTCATGAAAACCCCAAATACACAATCTCAGAAAATTAGAATATTGTGAAAAGGTTCAATATTCTAGGCTCAAAGTGTCCCACTCTAATCAGCTAATTAAGCCATAACACCTGCAAAGGGTTCCAGAGCCTTTAAATGGTCTCAGTCTGGTTGAGTAGGAATCACAATCATGGGAAAGACTGCTGACCTGACAGTTGTGCAGAAAACCATCCTTGACACCCTCCATAAGAAGGGAAAGCCTCAAAAGGTAATTGCAAAAGAAGTTGGATGTTCCCAAAGTGCTGTATCAAAGCACATTAATAGAAAGTTATGTGGAAGGGAAAAGTGTGGAAGAAAAATGTGCACAAGCAGCAGGGATGAATGCAGCCTGGAGAGGATTGTCAGGAAAAGGCCATTCAAAAGTGATGGGGACTTTTACAAGGAGTGGACTGAGGCTGGAGTCAGTGCATCAAGAGCAACCACACACAGACGGATCCTGGACATGGGCTTCAAATGTCATATTCCTCTTGTCAAGCCGCTCCTGAACAAACAACGTCAAAAGCGTCTTACCTGGGCTAAAGAAAAACAGACCTGGTCTGTTGCTCAGTGGTCCAAAGTCCTCTTTTCTGATGAGAGCAACTTTTGCATCTCATTTGGAAACCAAGGACCCAGAGTATGGAGGAAGAATGGAGAGGCAAACACTGCAAGATGCCTGAAGTCCAGTGTGAAGTTTCCGCAGTCTGTGTTGATTTGGGGAGCCATGTCATCTGCTGGTGTTGGTCCACTGTGCTTCATTAAGTCCAGGGTCAACGCAGCTGTCTACCAGGAGATTTTGGAGCACTTCATGCTTCCTTCCACAGACGAGCTTTATGGGGATGCTGACTTCATTTTCCAGCAGGACTTGGAACCTGCCCACACTGCCAAAAGCACCAAAACCTGGTTCAATGACCGTGGGATTACTGTGCTTGATTGGCCAGCAAACGTGCCTGACCTGAACCCCATGGAGAATCTATGGGGCATTGCCAAGAGAAAGATGAGAGACATGAGACCAAACAATGCAAAAGAGCTGAAGGCCGCTATTGAAGCATCTTGGTCTTCCATAACACCTCAGCAGTGCCACAGGCTCATAGCGTCCATGCCACGCCGCATTGGGGAAGTAATTGCTGCAAAATGGGCCCAAACCAAGTACTGAGTACATATGCATGCTTATACTTTTCAGAGGTCTGATATTGTTCTATGTACAATCCTTGTTTTATTGATTGCATGTAATATTCTAATTTTCTGAGTTGTGGATTTGGGGTTTTCATGAGCTGTAAGCCATAATCATCACAGTTCTAACAAATCACGGCTTGAACTATCTTGTTTGCATGTAATGAGTCTATCTCATATATTAGTTTCACCTTTTAAGTTGCATTACTGAAATAAATGAACTTTTGCACGATATTCAAATTTTTCGAGTTTCACCTGTATGTGAACTGTGGTTAAAGTTGCAGAAGTAATAAAAGGCACTGGGGAACAGGACCTTCAAAGAAACTTTTAAAAATAAGTAACTGAAAAGGAAAAATTCAGACATCTTTATGAATAGGCACCAAAATTACAACGTTATTATAGCCGCTTATTATTTTCTTTAAACAATTAAAAATTCATGCTAGAGTAATTGATCATTTGCAGACGTTTAATCTGAATTGCTTAAGAGGTACAAATGGAATCAATAGAAAGACAAAGCAACTTTAAATTACTTTGAAGGAAAAAAAAAAGACTAAATTAGCTACAATGGCCAAAAAAACCCCAGAAAAATAACTAAATTCAGCTTGGCATGATCTCTGTAATTAAAAAGGGTACTATGCAAAAACAGTCCCTCACTTGTAGACAACATAAGCAGTATAAAAAAATAAATGAAAACCTTTCAATTTACAAGTTTTCACTAACTTTTCTCCTTCATATGAGTGCAAGCAGGTAATCATTGAAATGTAGCAGGACATAAATAGGAACTGCTGTTTATTTTTGAAGGCACATGTAACAGGGAAGTTTCCTTATTTTATAAGTCACTAATAAACCTAGACATCTGATACTGACATGCCTTTGGAGTGCCTCGCTCGGTAGAGAGGGAGGAATAAAAATGAACCCTTGAACGGTTAGTTGATCTATAACTAAGAAAAAAAAATGCCTATGCAGGTAAGGGGTACCTGAAGGTAAAAAAAAAAGAAGCTTTGTCTCAAGTGGAATAAGGTTCTTTCTATAGGTGTAGGTAGGCAACCTAAACATCTCCCAAACCTTTGCTGAAAAATTTCCCAGAAATAGCATCTCCCCCCACCTCCATCCAGCCTTGTTGCAAGGGGACTCCGAGCTATTACTGCTCTCCAATACCATCACTGCAGCGAACTTTCAAACTCCTGTTCATGCGCGGTTAGACATCTCTTCCACTGCAGCAAAAACTGTTTGTAGTTTTGTTTTTCAGTTTCTTATGTATAGGTAATGATTCTATAAAAGACTTTACACATACAATACCGCATCTATAAATAAAACCACCACATAAATATGTCTTGATCACAGGTGGGAACATGGCAGGACCCAGAAACACAGAAGCATATTCTGACTATCAATGACTGAACACTGATATGTCTGTTTTTTTGGCACTGACCTGCATTTATAATGGATCAGGAATGGCAGGACCCCAGGAAATACCCCAAAATGACTATTTAGAGAAGTAGACCCTTCAAGGTTTTTGGCAACAGGTATAACTTAGACTTTGGTCTCAGTTGCTCTTTTATCCAGAGAGCAGACATCCTAATATAGAATGTATGTTACTGGCCAGATCATGGGGTGAAACAAAGGGGGGAAAAAAAACAAAAGAAAAAAAATAAAATAAAAACTACACTAATGCAGCCATCACATCTAATGATTAGTAAGCTGCGATGTATTACATTTTTGGTTTTGGGTTTATTACCACTTTAAAAGGCAACCATCCTTATTTCACTACTTAAAAAGTTATCAATTAGATCAAGTATGTGAGGATCCTACTACAATGATGGCTTCCAACTAATACATGATGGTTCACATGCTGTCAGACACATGCATTCTGGTTTTTGGCTGTCATGTTCTGTACACAACTTCCAATAGCATGTCATAAAAAAAAAATGCAATTGTTCCACGTATAGATTTATTTCAGACTATCACTGCTTGCTTTTTCTGGGCTAATGCTTTAGCCAGTGAAGTAAACGAAGAATAGGAGAGCAATTGAGTTTGTAACATTAGAAATGACTGGCAGCTCCCAGACAAAGGTTTGTCCTGACAGAGTACCAATAAATAAAATCTAGCAGTGATCATTTTGGGAAAATATATAATGTGGTCCCTGTGATCCCTGAACTAGTAGGATCATGCACCGTTCTCCAGAAAAAAAACCCTCCAGTTATTACATGCCTTGTACACACAAGTTCTAGCTTGTATGAGAACAGTGATAAGCAAGCTTTTACAAAGCATTTGCAAAGCATCCAGCTAACTTTTTGAAGCTTTTAAAAGTACACTTTTTTCCCCAGTTTCCTAGATTATGACTTTGTGATCTAACAGTGGGTACAAGTAGTTTCCTTATAGTAGATTTTCCAAAGCTCATGCCATATACAGAAGCTCTGCTTGAGGCTGGATAACAACTATTGTGGTAATTTTGTAATCTGACACTTGCAGCATGTAGCAACTATCCTGTTCATAGTCTATGAACCCCTGCTAGCGACTACAGACCTTGGCATTCTATGCTTCACCCACCTCTCCTCCTGGGAAACATCCGGCCCTTTGGCCATCCCTGTCTGTCTTGCGATACCTTCACTGCCACCATGCCTCTCTGAGCTTCCTCACGGAAGAAGCTGACAGGGTCCAAGAGGTATGTCCGTGTGGAAAGCTGCAAGCACTGGACCTGTGCTTGTGTAATTTGGAGTAACAGGCTCAGGAAGATAACTGGCAGGTGAGAAACTGCAGAGCTGATTGGTACAGGGAGGAGGCTCAGTTCTGGTGAGAGAAGGTTAGGACGACTCCTAGGCAAACACAGTATTAGGAGAAGTTCTGGTGCTCTCCCACCGCTCTGATATCTGGCCAGGTTCTTCCTGTTGGCTCCAGATCTGAGCCTGCACGCTGAGAACCACAGGAGCCTTGCACCTGTTATTCACCCTAGTTTCTGCAGAAATTCCAGCTGTACTGATCTCAGGCTCTTTCCTTCCAGTGCTTGCAGCTCTGCCAGTTATCTCTGAGCCTGTCAGCCACACATCACTCAGAATGGCAGATCAATTAATTAACCCCAGTGCCTGTCAGCTCCCTCAATGCTTTTACCAGCTTTTCAAACATTGTGGCCAGAAGTTCAGCAACAGCGATTTCTTCATTACTGCTTCCAACAATCATGAGTGTGCACAAAATTTAGAAGTGGTTGCACTTATTATTCCTAGCGACAGGCATTTGTTTTCTATATGTTTACACACTTACGAACTTCTCAAGTCTGAATTTATTAGGTAGAATTATGTTCAGCTTATTGGTTTGGCCCTCCATAACAGTCCAACTTTCGCATGTGGTCCCTTGGGAAAAATAACCTCCTACGGCTGTTCTATTCTGAATCTAGGAGTGCACCTTTGCATGCACTCTCATTCTGAGATTGCACTCTTTTTGATAATATATAAATTTTCCCAAATTTTTTGACAGACGTATCAACACTATTTGGTCTCTCTGGAACATTATTAGTTGCTTCATGTCGTCTTCAAAACTCACACATCCATTTGTAAGTTCGTTATTTTAAGCTTAAACTTTTTTTAAATGCTGCTAACAATAAAAGGTGTAAATATAAATTTAGATAACCATAACCCAGCATCATTATTACGGTTCTTCATGATTAGCAGTATACAGTAGGAATGTTTTCTAGATTGCAGAAAAACTGTATTCACAGAAACACAGAGGCTACCATTGTTAAACTCCTAAAAGTGGTAGCTGCCTGACAAGCATATAAATCCTGAAAGTCAGGTGGCAGTCAAACATTGTGAAAAGTAAAGTGAGGATTCAGAGAGGACAGACGTGGGTACCAAAGTATATTGTGGCTTGTGGAACTTTATCTATGCTCTATTGTGTGTTTGGCATTGGCGATAGGAGGAGCACATACCGCGAGGCTGGACGCCGTTGGGCCTACCGGTGAGCTGGATGTGACCCCAGAACGTGTGCGGACATCCCTTGAGTGCTTATCCTAGTGACTGGATGTTGTCCGCAGTGTGAACCAGGCTCCCCTTTCCATGGATGACACACCAGAGTATATACATACAATGCTCTGTTTGTATGCCCTTGTGGTAAGCGCATAATTTTGGTGGTATCTTCAGGATTGCACGCTGATGTCTTGCTGTTATGAACATTTTTTCACACAAATCTACATGGTTTAATTACCATACTGGGAACTTGAACAGGCTATTAGCTTCATCATTTTGTCCCTACAGAACCATTGGGAACAAGGTTTTCTTTATAGCTTCTGTTTAGCGCTGCATACCTTGTTTGTATGTGTTTCTTAAAAATTGTGATCTGCATATTTGTTTGGAGTCAGCTACTCAAAGTTCTCAAGCCAGTGATTAAGGGTGACAGGGACAGGCAACTACCATTTTCCAAAGGCGAAATCAGCAATGGCAGCTTTCCTACTCTTCAGTACAGCTTTCATTTAAGATTTTGTCACATTTCTGCAAACCAATAGATTTAAAAATGAATGTTCCCTTCTGTGTGGTTCTTAATATATATCCACCCACTATTTGGGATTAGCTGTAAAGGAGTCTTGTGAATGCAGATCCTGCCTTTCACTTATAATACCCACTCCAGGATACATGTAAAATGTGTTTTAATCCACCTACACAGTGGTGCATGTCAGCTGCTGTGTATAGACATATGTGGGAAGGCTAACTTTGAATGGCTGGAAGTAAAATGAAGCATTCAGGTAGTAGAATAATGCTTAATTGCACTAACATTTAGTATACAGAATTTAGAAGTCAAGCTTCATTTGAATGACCTTCACAATCACTATGGAAACCGTTCCTGTCAATTTGGAAAATCAGGTGGATTTGCAGAACATATGCATGTTATGCATACAGGTGTAAATACATTTGTTATACAAACTACTGTATATAGAGAGGTTAAATGAGTAGCATGATTTGGCAACCTTGCACACAATGCAGCTGGTTAAAAAAAAACACACCAAAAAGGATCTTTATTTGTACCTTAGTTACTTGGTCAGCAGACAGAAGCATTTCTGCTGCAGCAATTAGTATTATGAATAGGAATATATATTAGAGAGAGACAAAAAGAGTAAAGAAAAGCACAGAAGTTTGCTTTGTTTGGGCTCTGTACTTTTTATCCCCCCATAGAGCCTTGTGCTCTGTGTGACTCATTATCTGTGAGCACATACAGCCTTAACAGATTCAGATGGCCTTGTTACTATGTGTGAACATCATTCAAGAAAAGAAGTATTTACAAGCTGGGAATTTAAAGTCTATTCTCACAATTGCCATTTGCCCAGCCTCTCAAGCTCATTTATATCCAAAATACAGCATATACTCAAAAACATTAGCAAAAATACATACTGAGCTAATTTATAAAGAGATCATGGACAAGTATTGTAGAAAAGCTGGGTAAAAGGAAAAAGTGATGATGTACACTGCAAGCTAACAACTTTTCACTTTTCTCCCTTGGTTTAGAAAATGTATTCTGGACTCTTACTGGTTGCATTTGACAACACATCTACTTTGCCTCTTTCTAGCATTTAATCTAAAACTAAAAAAAAACAAAAAAAAAAAAAAAAACGACTTGCCTGTAAATTCTGTTTCATGGAGTACAATAAAGGAAAAAGTATTCATTGATCCTGGGTTATAGGCTGGTACCTTCATATAGTTGGACACTGCCAAAGCTTCTGAGGACAAGCCTCCTAGATACCTACCTTATAAGCCCACCCTACTCCGTGAGTCAATGGTTTTTCAGTAAGCAATTGGTAGTCACTAAGAAATTGAAGAGGGAATGGCCTATGTCCTGTACGGTACTCTAAGAAATGAAATATACAGAGATTTCCTTTAGGTGATCTTAGAAAACTCACTGATCCAGGGAAGCCTACCCCACATCAACATAAGAACTGTACCAGAGTCTTCTCCATCAGATCATCTCCTGCAGCAATTATCTTTTGTACCTTTTGTATTGAGTTGTACTGTAATTGTACTGTCCCTCTTTATATTGTAAAGCGCTGCGCAAATTGTTAGCGCTATATAAACCCTTTATAATAATACATTAGTACTACTGGTAAGTCAATGGTTGTGGAGAGGGGGTTTGGGGGGGATGGGCAGTACAGTGGCTAAATGGTTAGCACTTCCGCCTGGCAGTACCAGGGCCATTGGTTCGAATCCCAACCACAGTACAACCTGCCTGGAGTTTGCATGTTCTCCCTGTGCCTGCGAGGGCTTCCTCCAGGTACTCCGGTTTCCTCGCACACTCCAAAGACATGCTGGTATGTTAACTGGATCCTGTCTAAATTGGCTCTAGTATGGATATGTATGAATGTGAGTTAGGGACCTTAGATTGTACGCCCCTGGAGGGTTAGGGACTGAACTGAATGTACAATATATGCAAAGAAATGTGTAAATTGATGGCGCTTTATAAGTACCTGTAATAAATAATAAATCTGCGAGGGCCAGCACAATTGTAACATGTTACACCCCGAATATGGGTGTAACATGTAACATATTACAAAAGGTGAACTTAACCTTTAAACTCAAACTGGGTTTTAAAGGAGGGAATTCAGCTATCAGTGAATTCCTCAAAGGTAAGTATACCTTGACCCTTCCAGTGGTTAGCGCAGATCACCTATTAGTGAATCCCTTCTCAAAGAGGTAATGCTCTGACAGTCTTAGGCAAGCCCAAGTCCTTTCAGGGTGTTTCCAAGGTCTTTGTAGCCACAGGAGCTCTAAAAGACCCAAAGCCTATAAAAGCAGGCCAGTCTTTCAAATGCAGGGTGATACACACTGTATCAATAAGATCTGAAACAACCCTGTGTGTATATGTATATAAATAATATCCACTGAAGAAAACCGCAATGACCAAAAACAGTCCCTCCCGATTGCTGGGATTCCGAATCAGGCTCACAGTTACAGGAGGGTCAAAAAGCTCTGCAGTTAACACACAGTACAGAAGGTTTCTAGACTAACACATTGCAGAGCCTAGTGCCTGAAGATCAAACTCCTGGCTTGACTTGCCACAACCAGCAGCTACTCACTATGTGAGTGTTCACGGACTGGGTGACACCAGAGGCTGAGTCATGGCTGTGGACCTGGAGAATGCTCTGTGACCAACACAGCACACAATGGTCTGGAAAGCGCCTCAATGCAATGCTTAGTGCTTGAAAGTCACATTCCGGGCAACCCTGCAATTTTCCAGTCCAGTGGGGTCTAGTCTTACAACCTAGACAGTTGGTGGGTCTAGTCTTATGCCAACCCAGACAGTTGGTGGGTAGAAACTAGCTCAAGTAGTTTTTACATGCTCTTAATTAAAGTCATATAAAATCCAAAATATCTACACTGTACAGAGTATCTTGATTAAAATCCAACATGTTACTAAGCAAAGCCCCACACCTCCGCCCCACTGAAAACATGCCGGGGTTCTTCTACCCTGCAGGTTTTTGAAACTAGCATGGATGTGGAGGGCTCCTGCCCACATAACTGTGTCCTGCATTCACAGAGATTTGTGAATGAATGAACTACAAGTCTTGTCTTCCTTGTAACACCATAGCATTTTTAACTTGGGGTGCAGAGTTTACAAATGTTATATTACAGTTTGGGTGGGCAAGCGGGGGAATAGTAAAACTTTGGCACAGTCACCTGTTTTTATCCCCTCCCCTCTCAAACCACCTGTCTGAAAGAGACCTAAAAGTCACATAAGATAAGAACAAGTTCTAAAAGTGACAATGTAAAAACTGAAACAATCTAGTATACTTACGTTGTCCCCACTGTCCACTGCTTGGGTTTAGGTAGTTTGGGTATAGTCCTTGGGGTTTATCGAGTCGATTTAACACTTTTCGAATATTCATTACCTAAAACAACCATAGTATTTCAGCAAGAGACAAATAACAGCAACAAATAACTGTGCAGCGTAAAAGGATAAATGATAAATAAAAGATAAATATGGCATATACAACCTACAAAAACCTAATAGTCATCCAAAATTACAAAGGAGAAATAAAATACTGGCTAGAACAGCATGGAGTTAATTATTATGACAACAAACTCTGCTCTTTCTTTTACACTGCTGAAAAAGGTTATGCAAAAGCAAAGTTTTTTTTATGGCTTTTCCTATGGTGATCAGAGAAAATCACTTTTGGCATTGGCGCAAAACAAAGGTGCAGGGGAAGTCTGTAAATTGGCACACTTTTGAGAGGAAAAGGGTATGAAGGGACTTGCAAGACAAATTAGCAATAACCCTATTCAACTTAAAATCTAATTTTTTGCTTATAGTCCAATATTCAATGATTGAAGTAGAGGCAAGTATATGCAATGAAACAAACATTTAAACACAACCCTTTTAGAGAAGCAATAGCCTTTGAAATCAACCCAAATAAACTGTGTGCACAGGTTTTACCGTTTAGTGGTCCTCTTCTTTTTCAGGCAGTGGATGGGTACCACTGATGTGAGGTCAGAAAGTGGGGAGAACTAGCCTATTCTATCACCTTCAGCTACATCTCTGAGGCAACAAAACGTTTAAGGTAATGGATGCAGGGTGATGAGGCAAAGTTAGGCCTGTTTCACATGCACTTCAGTTTGTATAAGAGCAGTGTGAACAGCAAGCTTTGACAAAGCATTTGCAGAGCTTTCAGCAAGCTTTGTTGAAGCTTTTAAAGTACCGATCAGCTCCACTTTGCAAATGTTGAACACAGATCCTAATGGCTGGTTGCCACTTTAAGCAAGCTGCAAGCACTTCTTGAAGCTTGTTGAAAGTCTGCTGAAGCATGGTAGCAACATGTACAAACTGGAGTTGAATGATACTTTAAAAGCTTGCTGAAAGCTCTGCAAATGCTTTGTCAAAACTTGCTGCTCACACTGCTTTTTTTTTTAAGTTAAAGTCCATGTGAATACAGAGATCCTCAAAGAGCTGAAATTGAGCAGCACCAGATGTTTACCGGCTTTCCATGGGAAGTCCTGGATTACCCTAACCACTTCAAGGATCAACAGGTAAAAATCAGCACTGAGGAGGACATTTAGATACTCTTTGGTATGGCTTACGTAGTCTCAGCAGCGTTAATATGTATGTTGAGTTTGTTATTTAGGTTGTGTTTGTTTTTTTAAAACACATGAAGGTCATGTTCCACTTTAAGCTCTAATTCAGATGAAACCGTATGCATGCCCTCTCTAAATGAAAAACCAGTTGCCATACTATCAGCATAATCTTTCATGTCACTACGGAGGGGAGAAGTGTCCTTCAGTAAGTATCATACTGAAAAAATGGTACTAAAGTGAAAGTACAAACTATACGCTAATATTTTCCCCTTGGATTGCTTATAAAAAGATTCCACATTGTCCATTAATCAAGGTGTGCTTCCATGCTGCTTGTAAATTACTAATCTCAGCAGGTATTAGGCTTTCCAATTGCCAACATACTGTTCTTTTGTATTAATCTTCAGAGTCAGTGGATTGTGTCATAGTTAAATAAACAAAAAAGTGGCTAAGATGAGTCAACTGTAATGTTTACTAAAATAAGCCAATTTATTAGCCGGGAAGGTCATCATCTATGTCAAGGGTGTTCAATCTTTTGACCTTCTTGGGCCACATTGGAAAAAGAGAAATGGTCTTGGGCTGCACTTAAAACACACTAATAAGAATGGTGGATGAGCAGTTACTTCTGTGGCTCTCAGTGGGTAGGGGCGGCTGCCAGGCCCATTCATGGTCAATGAGAAGTCAGTGGTGGCCGCAGCCAGTGATTACTTGCTGTGGTTGCTACTGAATGCCGACAAAGTGCATCCAGCAATGACCACTGCAGGTAATCACTGGCTGTGCGGTACCAGAAAAATGTTGGGGGGGGGTAGGGGGCAGAATTGGGGCTCTCCCCAACACCTCTCTAGATCTGGCCATGAAGAATTTACTTACCTGGCACCCCTGCATTGCCTGCTGCCGATGCTATTGCAAACATGGCAGCCCCAGCATCCCTCCAGCTGTGCATGGCCCAGGCTGCATTGCTAAACTCTAGACCGCATGTGGCCCTTGGCCCTCAGGTTGGACACCCCTGATCTATGACATTAAAGTAGAAATATACCCCAAAGCTATTATTCTCCTGAGAGGACAGTGGGGGGCCAAGTTGTTCTTAAAACTCTACCTAAATGAAACTGGTTATGACTACAGGCCTAAAACTGGTCATAGATGGATAGAATTTCAAATGAAAATTCTCAGGAAAAGAGAGTTCTAAGAAAGTTAATTTGTTTTTCTAATCATTAGTGGGCCAAAACGTACTTAGTTTTCTATCGCATTGATGAGAATTTGTTGCAGGAAGCAGGATGGAAAATTTTCTAGAATTAATGCATTTGTAAGTGTATGTGGTTTTCGTTCGATAAAGTCCATTCATTCTTAAATTAAATGTTAAAAGCAAACCCAATTTTGAACTGACATTTAAATGTTCTGAGAATTTTCGTAATAATTTTCCTTTAAATTTTCTTTTGAAATTCTATCCATTGTCAGCTTTAGTTCAACTTTTCCATGAAAAATTTCCTATGCAGTCAAGAGGCCCCAGTTGCTAAAAATCTATGCAGCTTTGTAAAATTGCCTATTTTAATACCTATAGGCTATTTGGGCCCTTAGGAAGCCTTGAAGTAATCCCAGATCGCAATCTCCATACCTTGTTGCAATGATGGTTTTCACTCCTGTAATGCTGGGAGTGAGTGTCCAACAATTTTCACTTTCTAGCATCAAGGCACCACATGGAGATCGCCAACTGAGTCTTTTAATCATGCTTCCAGAAGGTCCCAAATTATCTACAGGTATTACAATAAAGTCAATAAACATTTTACAAACTTTTTAATATCTACAGGTGCCCATTGACGACATAGGCTATTTTCTGGAAAAGAGAAGCCAAGCATTTAAATATGGATACTGCAGTTACTGACAAGTTTTGCAGGGTTGTCATCCTCCTCCTTTCACTATTTGGTGAAATACTGAATGATCAGTGACTCCCAAGAAGAAATAACAAGGATTAGTCAGTAATGGAAGTCTCTATATTTCCTGACATGTTCACTTTAACCGTGTGACTGCTAAAGACATGTAAAAAACTTCATCATCTGCATGCTTTTGAGGTTTGCCCTGCCCCTGGTTCTATGACTCACCATACACTGTCATCCAAACAGTGATCATAGGAGATTGGCCAACTTAAGTCGTTTAACAGGTGCTAAAGGACACTCGTCATACTTGACATTTTAAAAAGTAGGCATCACAGATATACCACATACAGGTGAAACTCGAAAAATTAGAATATTGTGCAAAAGTTCATTTATTTCAGTAATGCAACTTAAAAGGTGAAACGAATATATGAGATAGTTCAAGCCGTGATTTGTCATAATTGTGATGATTATGGCTTACAGCTCATGAAAACCCCAAATCCACAATCTCAGAAAATTAGAATATCACATGCAATCAATAAAACAAGGATTGTACATAGAACAAAATCGGACCTCTGAAAAGTATAAGCATGCATATGTACTCAGTACTTGGTTTGGGCCCCTTTTGCAGCAATCACTGCCTCAATGTGGTGTGGCATGGAAGCTATCAGCCTGTGGCACTGCTGAGGTGTTATGGAAGACCAGGATGGTTCAATAGCGGCCTTCAGCTCTTTTGCATTGTTCGGTCTCATGTCTCTCATCTTTCTCTTGGCAATGCCCCATAGATTCTCTATGGGGTTCAGGTCAGGCACGTTTGCTGGCCAATCAAGCACAGTAATCCCACGGTCATTGAACCAGGTTTTGGTGCTTTTGGCAGTGTGGCCAGGTGCCAAGTCCTGCTGGAAAAAGAAGTCAGCATCCCCATAAAGCTTGTCTGCGGAAGGAAGCATGAATTGCTCCAAAATCTCCTGGTAGACGGCTGCGTTGACCCTGGACTTAATGAAGCACAGTGGACCAACACCAGTAGATGACATGGCTCCCCAAATCAACACAGACCGTGGAAACTTTACACTGGACGTCAAGCATCTTGCAGTGTTTGCCTCTCCATTCTTCCTCCATACTCTGGGTCCTTGGTTTCCAAATGAGATGCAAACGTTGCTCTCATCAGAAAAGAGGACTTTGGACCACTGAGCAACAGACCAGGTCTGTTTTTCTTTAGCCCAGGTAAGACGCTTCTGACATTGTTTGTTGTTCAGAAGCGGCTTGACAAGAGGAATACAACATTTGAAGCCCATGTCCAGGATCCATCTGTGTGTGGTGACTCTTGATGCACTGACTCCAGCCTCAGTCCACTCCTTGTGAAAGTCCCCAACACTTTTGAATGGCCTTTTCCTGACAATCCTCTCCAGGCTGCGGTCATCCCTGGCTGCTTGTGCACTTTTTTCTTACACACTTTTCCCTTCCACATAACTTTCTATTAATGTGCTTTGATACAGCACTTTGGGAACATCCAACTTCTTTTGCAATTACCTTTTGAGGCTTTCCCTCCTCATAGAGGGTGTCAATGATGGTATTATGCACAACTGTCAGGTCAGCAGTCTTCCCCATGATTGTGATTCCTACTGAACCAGACTGAGAGACCATTTAAAAGCTCAGGAACCCTTTGCAGGTGTTATGGCTTAATTAGCTGATTAGAGTGGGACACTTTGAGCCTAGAATATTGCACCTTTTCACAATATTCTAATTTTCTGAGATAGTGGATTTGGGGTTTTCATGAGCTGTAAGCCATAATCATCACAATGACGACACATCACGGCTTGAACTATCTTGCTTTGCATGTAATGAGTCCCATATATTAGTTTCACCTTTTGAAGTTGCATTACTAAAATAAATGAACTTTTGCACGATATTCTGATTTTTCAAGTTTCACCTGTATACATGCTGCACATTGTGTGCAACAAATCCCATGTGACCACACTGGGATAATCACCAGGCAAAAGTGTGGTCACATGAGAAAAATGGTAGAAAGTCAATCACTCCTCCATACTAAGTAATTTCTATATCCCAGCAGCTGAAGTGAGGACAGGGAATTAAAAACACATCTTTGGCCTTGCCCTACATGGGCAAAGTCTGTGCTTGTTTTAGTTTTAGCTTTGTAAAGAAAAAAAAAGCATGTATGTATTACTTTTTGAAAGGAGACTGTAGAGCATTGCACCCACAATCAGTGGATCACGAGTGCAATTGCAAGCTCCCGCAGACACTACGTACAGCTCTGTGCCCTCACCTCTATACAAGCTATCAATTTCAGAGCTGTAGGAACTGTGAATGAGCTATGAGTGCAGTCGTCAGCACGCTTGCAGTCCTTTGAAACTACAAGTTCATCTGTGGTGGAAGATGGGAATTTTAGTTTATTCATTCACAGATGGCTATGAATGAACAAATAAATTGTTTAGCTGTGTGGGCAGAGACCAGCACAGTCGCACCAATTTTAGTTTCAATAGTTTTATTGAAAGATTTTATAACAAACATTGTAGGCAAGTACGGTTCAGTTTGAGATATGACATTACAGCATAGTAAACAATATTTTCCCCCCCAATTGGCTGGGGATAGTAATGAAATATATGGTGTTAGCATGAGAGGTATGCTCTGTTTGTTCTGAACCATGTATGGTTTTAGAGGAGGTCTATAGGGGGTGGAGAACAAGGAGCAGGGATAGAGGGGTGGTGGGGAAGGGGAGAGAGAGGGGAAGGGTAAATGCACCAGTCTAGGCATATGGGTCAAGGTATTTTATAGTTAGATTGTCAGAATTTTATGGAACAATTTGGGTTTTGTAACCATCGATACCATTGGAGCTTAAATGTGTGGTAGGAGGTGTTGTTTAAGGCAGATCTTCTATCCATGTCACATTGGAAGTTAAGGTCTGTTATCAGTGAAGTGAGAGAAGGGGATTTAGTAGTGTTCCATAGTTTAGTGATGTTTATTTTAGCTGCAGATAATGTGTGAGTAATAATGGTACGGGAGTCTCGAGGGAAATCATTGATTCCGATATGGAGGAGTGCCAGAGCAGCGTTTGGGGTTATTGGAGTGTTAGTTAATGTTGAGAGCATTTGGAAGACGCTGTTCCAGAAACATTTAAGTGATTTGCATGTCTATAGTGTATGGAGTGTTGATCCTATTTCTCCGCATTGTCTCCAGCAGGAGGAGGAATGTTGTGGGTAGTACAGTGAGAGTTTAAACGGGTGTTAAGTACCATTGGTGTAGTATTTTTAGGTACGATTCCCAATGACAGCTACGTCGTGAGGCTTTATGGGTGATGTTGAAAGTTTTCGCCCACGAACGTGGAGCTATTGTTTGTAGGAGAATTTTTTCCCAGTTAGAAGTTTGTAGGATAAATTGTGAATTTACTATTTGTGTGTAAAAGGTAGAGATGCCTTTACCTGGATATTTGGTTTTGTTAAAGAATTGGTATGCAGTGGTAGGAATTTTCATGAAATTAGGTATGTTTATCGTTTGTAAGCAGTGAACTATTCTCAGGTAGGTGAAGTATTCGGTAGCGAGTAGATTAAATTTGTTGTGGAGAATCTGGACCGATTCCAATTTGTGATTTGTATAGAGGTCTTTTATGTTGGTTAGGCCGGATTTTTCCCATTTTAATAAATTTAGGGAGGGAGTGATGATGTGTAGTATATTGATTGGGGTGGGTACATGTTTGGTATCTTCAAATTTAGTAGTTATGAGGTCGTACCAAGCTTGGAGAGAGGCTTGGATACAGGGGTGTTTAAGTAGGTATTTGGTTTGGGGTATTTGTGGTGTGAAGAGTATGTTTCATGGTATGATCAGGAGCAGCGGGAGTGTTTCCATGGTAGACCATGATTTTTCTTTTGTTGGGTGCCACCAATAGTATATTTGGTCAAGAAGAGTAGCATTGTAGTATGATTTTAAGTGTGGAAGACCTGCTCCTCCTCTGGATATTGGATGTAATAGTAGATTTGTAGTGCATCTGGGTTTTGTAGAATTCCAGAGGAATTTAGAGAAAATTGCTTGTAGTTTAGAGAAGAAGATATTAGGAATGGGAATGGGGAGAGTGCGGAATATGCACAGAATTTTATGTAGTATGTACATTTTCAGAGTCTCTACTCGTCCCAGTTTGGAGAGCGTTGATGTATCGAGTGTTGTAATTTCTCGTGGAATGGATTCAAGTAGAAGTTTATGATTTGAGGGATATAATTGGTCTATTGCTGCGGTGAGTTTAATTCCTAAATAGGGTATGTTGTAGTGCTCCCAAGAGAAGGCGAATTGTTTGGCTAGTAATTCTTGAGTTTGGGTAGGCGTGTGGAGATTTAAAATGGAGGATTTGGGTTCATTAAGTTTGTAGTATGAGACGTCAGAATAATTTTGGAGAATTGAGCGAATCGTTTGGAGGGATTTGTGTGGGTTGGTTATCATTAGTATGATGTCATCTGCGAATAAACTGATTTTATGTTCTGTGTTGAGGTGGGTGATTCCTGAAAATGTTGGATCGTCTCTTAGTTTTGAGGCTAAGGGTTCAATGAGTAGTGTAAATATTATAGGGGATAGAGGGCAACCTTGTCTAGTGCCGTTTGCGATGTCGAAGGGATCTGATAATGTTCCATCTGTAAATACTTTGGCTGATGGATTGGAGTAGAGGGAAAGGATGGCCGATAGCATCCAGTTTGTGATGCCGAATTTTTGTAGGGTTACTTGCATAAACTGCCAGTGTAGTTGGTAGAATGCTTTTTCTGCGTCTAAGGACAATAGTATGGAGGGTTGTTTGGTGATTTCTAGGTTATAGAGAAGGGATATGAGTCTTCTAGTTGCGTCAGGAGCTTGGCGACCTGGGATGAATCCTACTTGGTCTGGGTGAATTAATGTAGGTAGATAGGGGAGGAGTCTTTGGGCTATAATTTTAGCATAGAGCTTTATGCCTGTGTTGAGTAGTGATATTGGTCTATAGTTCTGGACATTTAGAGGATTTTCACCGGGTTTCGGGAAGGACGTAATTATGGATTGCAGCATTTCTTTGGGGAATGTGCCTGTAGAGGCTGCATGGTTGAAGAGCTTGGTCAGATATGGTGAGAGGTCGGAGGCAAATGATTTATAAAATTCGTAGGTGAAACCATTGTTTCCTGGTGATTTGTTGAGTGGTAATGATTTGATGGTTTTTTCTATTTCCATAGGGGAAATTGGAGTGGAAATAGTATTGATCTGAAGTGAGTTGGGGGAGTTTGGTAGTGTTGAGGAATTTTTGTATGGATATGGATGTTGGTTGGGTAGTGTCTGGGTCGTTTTTGAGATTGTATAATTTTTGGTAGTATGTCGCGAAGGCATTTGCTATTTCTTGTGGATTTGTGAGAGAATTGTGAGTAGTTGGATATTTCATTAGAGAGATTTTGGATTTTAAACGTCTTTGTTTCATTAATTTAGTTAGTAATGAATTTGCTTTGTTACCTAAAGAATAGAATTTTGCTTTCATTTTTTGTATATTAAAATCGTAGAAGGGCTCGTAGTTTATTTCTGTCTGAGGCGAGGGAGCTAGATGTGGAGGGGTTGAGATTTTTGTTTTGTTCTTCTTTTAGTTTAAAAAAATGTAAGGAGTTGGGCGATTTGTTGAGTTCTTGGTTTTGTGATGCGGGGGTTTAATTGTATGAGGATACCTCTCATATAAGCTTTGTAAGCGGACCATAGTGTGGGTATAGAGATATCAGGTGTGTCATTAAGTTCAAAAAACATATTGTGTGCATCCAGTATGTGCTTCTTTTTGTCTGGCTTTTTCAGTAACGATGAATTTAGTCTCCAGATTTGGGGAATCGAGGAATGTTGCTGGTTGTCAAGGGTGATATTGATTGGAGCGTGGTCTGACCATGTTATGGTACCAATTGATGAGGAGGTTATACGTTGTAGGGTCCATTTGTCTGTGATAAAAAAAGTCAATTCTGGAGTAAGATAGGTGGGATGGGGAGTAGTAGGTGTAATCTCTTTCTGTGCTGTGTTGGCATCGCCAAATGTCAGAGATCGTTGTTATGTAGAAATTGGTTGAAATTATGTTTGGAACATCGTTTGAGGAAGAGTCCAGGAGTGGGTTGCCAATGATGTTGAAGTCACTGCCTATGAGGAGTCTGCCTTGTTTTTAGGAGGAGATGATTGATTGAAGTCTGTTGTAGAACTGTAATTGATTGGTGTTAGGGCCATAGACGTTGACTAGGGTGTAAAGAATTTCGTTGAGTTTGCAGATCAGGATATGGTATTGACCTTGAGGGTCTATCGTTTCTGAGATGTGGTGGAATTGGATAGAGTCCTTTATGGCTGTAATGACACCATTTTTCTTTTTTGGGCTCGGTGCCATGTATACATGGGAGAAGTGCTGGAGGTGGAATTTTGGTTGACGCGAAGTGTGTTTCCTGTAGGAAAAGTACATCAGCATGTAAGGAGCGAGTTTCTTGCAGAAGCAGGGACCTCTTGAAAGGGGAGTTTAGGCCGTGAACATTAAGAGATGATATTTTAATCAATTTTGTAGGTTGTTGATTGGAGTTGAGTAGGAGAATCATTTCTTGTCTTGATGAGAAGGTACATGTGTTATAGTTACAGGTAGTGGTCTTCCATAAGCATGGTGTGTTGGTTGTGGATCAATCATTGGGTCAAGTGGAGTTTTCCGTTGAACGGTGGGTTGGGTTCATTGACTGGTGGTGCAGGAGGGGGGGGGGGGGGGGAAGGGTAAAGAGGGTAAAAAAAGATTTGCGAAAAATCCAAGTAACATGAGTAGCGTGAATTGCTACTACGTAACGGGGGTTTGAACCAGCATAGACCGTAAGAGAGGTCATGCTGAAAAGTCTCTTGTAACTTGGAAATGTTCGATATGTGGCCGTTTGCCAGCAATTGGTTAGATGAGGGATAGTGCCCAAGATGGTAGGTGTTTAGTAGTGTTTAGACCTGAAGGATCAGGACCACTCTGCATCCATTTGTTGTATGTTGGCAGGAGTGGAGTGTTGAGGTTCCGAAGGTATTATGTTCAGGTTTTTAGGAGATCGATGCCTGCTTCTAGATTTTTGATGGTGTAGATTTTACCATGTTTACTGGTAAGTTTTGTGGGGAAGCCCCATTGATAACCTATGCCATGGTTCCACAAAGCTTGTGGTTATAGTGACGAGCTTTTTGCGGTTAAGGAGTGTGGCTTTGGATAAATCAGCAAATAATTTGATATTTGCATGTGATGGCGGAAGGGGTGGAGGATTTCTGGCTGTTGACATTTTCTCTTTTACATGGTAAAAGTGTATACGTGCCAATACATCTCTGGGGATTGAGGGCTGGTAAGAAAGTTGGTTTGGGTATTCTGTGCACTCGATCTATGGCGAGCTCCATATCCGTGAGTGAGGGGATGAGGATTTTTATGTATTGTTGGAGATATGGAGTCAGGGTATCGTTGGTAATTGATTCAGGTATACCTCTGAATTTGATGTTGTTGCGTCTGGAACGGTCTTCTAAGTCCGCTAATTTAAGGTTTATTTGTTCAATATCAGCTTCATGGTCTGCGTGTGCGTCAGTCAAGTTGTTATGCGCTGTAAAAATTTCTCCCATTTTGTTTTCAATATGGCGTATGCGGTGTTCTTGTTGTACCACATTAGAAATTTGGAATAGTGATGCTGTGAGATCAATGTGAAGTGTTTGTCGCAGAAAAAGAAGCATGTTTTTCATGGATATTTCAGTGATAGGTTGGTCAGAAGCAGGGAAAGATTCAATTAAAGATGGAGTAGTATTGTGAGGTAGAATTTGTGAGAGAATAGGTTGACTGTCAGGAGTGTATTCAGTATCCAATCTGGGCCTTGATTTAGCAGGGCTGCTTGTGGTGGGAGACAGAGGAGGAGAGGACTCACCCGGGTCTCCTGGGTACAGTGGTGCTCTCAGTCTGGGGTCCAGGTGCTGTGCTGCAGTGTCTCTGTCACAGGAGCTGTGGCCGTTTATACTGCAGCTGGCGCCATGTTGGCTGCATGAGGGGACAGCAGGGAAGAAGCTTTTTAGCTTCCCTGGCTGTCCTGGGGCTTTCCTGCGGCGTGGCATGGCAGAGAGAGGGTTAATATACCCTTATGTAGGTTTTTGGACGCTCGGTACTTCCTGGTGTCAGTGTGAGCCACGTCTCTGCTGGCGGGTGGACGGAGCTCCATGCACTACACGTCCATCCCGAAGCCGGGCCACGCATGCGCCCCCACCAATTTTAAATGTGATAGTGGCTGCAGGGGAAGAGAAACCCCAACTTTCTGTCACAGGGCTGTGTTGTGCTAGAACATGTTTCAACCTACATACAGGTGTAACAGGTTCCAAAAGATGAACTTATACTTTTAACAAGACTGCTAAAAAGTTCCAAAAGCAGGTGGTGCTCTTCCATTCTAATAAACAGCCCTTCTATATGTGAGAGTTTCTGGTAGCATTGTTCAAGCTCTCAAACTCACATGGACAACACAGCCTATTCCTTTTATCTTTTATAGGTCTTGCACATGGCAATTTACATTAACAAGGTATGGGTGTACAGAGTAATATACAGTGGATATGGATATATAAAGTCAACAAATCCCTGTAAATACCAGGTTCATGAGATGCAGAAAAAAATATAAAAATCAGACCAAGATAAATCCCTTATAAATTTTTGACCAGTCACATTCAAACAGATGTTAAATAGTAGTCAGTACACACCTGTCATCAAGTGACTGATTAAGCTCATATAAAGATCTAGTAGGATTTTTCTGACATTTACTATGATACAGCAAAATCCATGGTCTGCAAAAACAGTGTAAAGCATCAAAGGGATCTCATTGTTGGAAGGTATTAGTCAGGAGAAAAACACAAAAAAATTTCCAAGACAATGGATATACCCTTGAACACAAACAAGTGGAGAAAATTTGGCACAGCAGTGATATTATCAGGAGCTGAACAGTCCTCCAAAATTGATGACAAAAACGAGAAGAAATTTGGTCCAGGAGACTGCCAAGAGGACTATAGCTGCAGGAATTTCTGGCAGTGTACTACATGTGACAGCAATCTCCCGTATTCATCATATATCTGGGCTGCAGGCTAGGGTGGAAAGATGGAAACCTTTTCTTACTAAGTAAAACCATCTGGTTTTTCTTCAGATGGAAGTGGGACTTTAGTTAAGGTGGAGGGACGTACGAGCAGGCCCCTGCTAAAAAGCTGAAGATGAAGAGGGATTTCACTTTTCAGCACGAGAATGACCCAAAGCATACCTCCAAATCAATAGAAGAATAGCTTCAGCTGAAAATGATCAAAGTTTTGGAATGGCCAAGCCAAAGCCTGAATCCAAATAAAAATGTGTTTGGTGACCTGAATAGGACTGTGTGACTGTGCAGAGATGCACTTGCAATATACAGATTTCAAGTGCTTTTGCAAGGAGAAGTGGGCAAAGATTCCCAAGGCATGATGTGACATGTTGATAGATTCCTACCCCAAAAGACTGAATACTGCCATAAAATCAAATGCGTTTCAACAAAGTATTAGTTCAAGGGTGTGCATATTTATGCAACATTATTGTAATTCTCCCCCCTTTAAATATTTCAGTTTTTAATTGCATTATATGGATTGTAGGGCAGATTTAAAGGTGGAAAAAAATGCAAAAAAGTGATTTACCTTGGTCTGATTTTTTTACATCTCAAAAACCTAGCATTTATATAGGAGTGTGTAGACGTTTTATATCTACTGTATGCTGTTAATTGTGGTGCCTAGGAAACACATCTTCAGAGTATATTTCCCCATAGAAATGCATTACAGAAAACGCTGTGCATATTATTTCAGCAGTATTTTTGTCTGCATGCCCCTGCTGTAAATAATGGCCATGTGCAAAACCCATAAAGTATATGCAAGGATAGGAACATGGGAGCTGCTATCGTTGGCTTGCATTAAAAGCTGCAAACCCCAGGGCTGCCATCCGGATTCTGGATTTACTACTATTGTACTAATACTTGCTATAGAACAAACATTAAGTCAGTGAAGCATGACAGATCTGAACTCTAATCCTGTATACTTCTTCCAAGTAAGGGACACATTAGGAAACAAACCAAGATAAAGGTTCCAAATTATATGAATTACTGTCTATAGTAAGTTAGTTTCAAAAGTTTGTAACAAACCAACCTTCTCAGCAAAAACTGGGTTTCCGGATATCTCTGTTAAATGGATAAATTCCAAGTGCAGAGTTCCAAATTCTGCTAGGATACTGCTGCCTCCTGATGCCCAGGGCCAATTCCGACCAATCCCACTAAATATCAAGACAGACAATATAGGATCAGAAAGGGAAAAAAAATTATAAACAAACTGCGTATTGATACAACATAGAAATTAATAATTTCCTGAGGCCAGACATAAAAAGTTGAGTGTGGAAATGATGCGGAGCAAAATCTACATATGGTAAACATGAGTAAGGGGCTTGCATGGATCCCTATCACCACAATAAAAAATGTAATTAAACAAAGTTAGTGCAAAACAATTTACTTGTCTGTAAATGCCATATCTTTAAGTACAGTACAGGACACAGGCATGTCATTCGTAACGTGTGTCCTGCACTCCAAGATATGGATTGTTCAGGTATTCAAAATTCCTCATCTTAGTCATACAGTACATTGCACAGGTATCTTAGTCATACACCATGGGATATCCTCAAGGAATGAATATAAGTGTATGGGCAACAACTAGGCAAAACGGAATTGTGCCAACAGGACAAAAAAAAAACCCAGGTTCAGAGTGCTGCTGCAAGAACCTTGAGGCCAAAAGCAGAAGATTGGACATCCAGCTGGTAAAACTTTTGAAAAAATATGAACAAAAGACCAAGTGGCAGTTTTACATAGGTGGGCTACTGAGCCTTTAAGCCTTCAGATATTCCAATAGATCAATTGGGGGGGGGGGGGGGGTGTGTAAAAGGTCATGTGGAGGTTTTGTTTTAGAGCATAGGATCTAGCAATCAAATCCCTTATTCACCATGTAATGGTGGACTTTGAAGTGGGGTGCCCTTTGCAAGTACCTAGGGACAAAGAGGGAAGTTGTGGGTCTGATGAAAGCAGTAGCTTTTAGGTGCACTCTAATGGCTATGACTACATCCAGGCAATGTAGAGAGATTACCTTTGGGTGCTTAAGAGGAGGGCACAAGGATAGTAGAACAAGGTCATAATTGAGGTGGAATACTGAAACTACCTTTTGAAGAAAGGATGGCCAAGGGTGTAATACATCCTTTTCGTTGTGAAGTATGAGGAAAGGCCCTTTACAGGATAGGGCTACTAGTTCAGAGACACTCATGACAGATGGGGTGGCCACCAGAAAGGCTACTTTGCTGGCATGAATCTCTAAATAAATATCCCTGATGAGTTCAAAGGGTGGTTTCTGCAAGGCAGAGAGAACCAAGTTAAGGTCCCAAGGAAGCATGGAGTGCTGCAAAGTGGTTCTGACACGAAATACACCTTGAATAAAAGGTTTTTATAAAGGGAATTAGAAGACTTTGGAAAAAGATGGATAAGGTCAAACACTTGCCCCTTCAGGGTGCTAAGAGCTAGATTCTGCTCAAGACTGGTTTGTGGAAAAGGCCAGAATGTGCAGTATAGAGCAATTTCTGGGATTAAATTGACTGTGCTCACACCAGGAATAGTAAGATTTCCGGGTACGATAATAAATCTTCCTGCAAGTAGTTTTTCTTGCTTTTAGCAAGATATGATCACAGACTCAGAAACCCTTTGATCTGTTAGGACCTAGGTTTTAACAGCCATGCAAATAAAGCCAGAGACTGAAGCAGGGTGAAATAGTGGGCCATGAGATAGTAGATCTGGGCTATTGGCAAAAGGCTAGGGGTCTTCCGCAAGAGGTCTGAACAGGTCTTTGTACCAGGTTCTTCTGAGCCAATTGGGTGCCAGAAGAATCACTTTCTTCCTCCTGCTCTATTTTGCAAAGCAGAATGGTCAGAGGAGCAAAGGCATAGATTAGTCTGAACTAAGACCATGGAATAACTAGGGCATCCAAGGCCAGAGCATCCCTGGACCTGGATACAAAAAGTGGAAGTTTGATGTAGTATCTGTAGGCTAAGATGTCCACATCTTGAGTCCCCCCATTTTTGACATATCAGATCGAACACATCTGGATGAAGAGACCATTACCCTTGATCCAGTGGCCAGCTGTCAGTTGTCCACTCCTGGGATGTGGACTTCAGAAATCTCAGGAGAGTAGGTTTCTGTCCATGAAAAGATCTAGTTTTTTGGGTTCAAGGCAGTCAGGCTCCTAGTCCCTCCATGATGGATGATATATGGCACTGTGATGGCATTACCTGACTGTATCTGAATTGGGTGTCCCTTTACAAGGGGGAAGGCGGGGGGTCCATTGCTGGAGTGACATCCTGAAAACTTTGAGCTCCAAGAGATTGATGGAAAGTTTCGCTTCTTCTCTTGACCATGTTCCCTGAACTGTCAATGATTGGAAGACTCCTCCTCAACCTCACAGACCTGCATCTATTGTGTGAACCCTTCTAATTGTAGAATTGTACTGGTGATCCATGAGGACAAGAATTTCTTGTTTGAGGGGAAAGGAACACAGGTAGATCCAGGGAAAGAGTATGCTTTTTTTCCCATGCTGACAGGATGTATAGCTGGAGAGTTCTCGAATGGAATTGGGGAAAGTACTGCCTCAGAGGAAACCAACATTAGATTCAGAACTCGCAAGACGAATCTCACTGTGGGATTTCTTTTGGATCTCAGTTGATGAGCATGAGCTCTCATAGAAATAATTTTCTTTTTTGAAGAAAAGACCTTTCTTTAGGATGTATCCAGGACCAGACTTAGATACTCTAGGTGCATGAAAGGCTGGAAAGCAGATTTTTCTTAAGTTGATCACCCAGCCAAGTCTGAAGCAGATGATTGTCTTTTTGGACATTAATGAGAGCTGAAATAGATGAATCCTTCAGAAAGGGTAGTCTAGATAACGTATCACCTAGATGTCCGGAGTTCTGAGAAACGCAAGCAAGAGTAAGGGCTTTGTGGACACCCTGGGAGCACAGGACAGGCCAAAGGGAATGTGACAAACTGGATATGGTCATCTACAACTGTAAAGAGTAGAAACCATTGATGTGGCTAAACAAGAACAGAAAGATAGGCATCTTGGATATCTACAGATGCTATGTGTTCCCCTTTTCTCAGTGAGGCAACTACGGACTTCTCACATTTTCATTCAAAACTTTGGAATGTGAAGGAATAAATTTGTTGAGGGTTAAAATTCCAGGATAAGACTAATACCATTTTTTGGGCTTTGGAACCATGACATGTTTGAGTTGAACTCATGTCTCTTATAGGCAACCTTTGCTATCAAAGCTTCTAGCCAAAGGAATCTGCGCATGTGAACAGATAATCAAGCCTTTCTGCATATTTGTCTCAAGATATGTTCCAGGACATCTACATACACAAAAAAAAAAAAAAAAAGAAGAAGGAAGCTGTCATGTTGACTGTTCTGATCAGCTAGCTGTTGGTCTGACATACAGAAATGGCAGCAAGAGTTGGTAGCAGGGCTGGGCCTGCCAGGTTGAAAGCTTTCAAGAGTGTCCCAAATTTTCTGTCAGCAGAATCTTTAAAAGACGGAAATTATTCAATAGGTAAAGTGGGATGTACAGTGAGACCCTGAGGGGGTCTTCAGAGATTGGGTTTCAAAGGGATGGACCATGGCCCTAAAACTGTATAGCACCCTGCAGCCAATGCAACGCATTGCCCTAAGTGCCAAAGTTAGCTCCCCATGCAGGATCCAGTGCCTAAAGCAACATTACAGGCCGTTCCCACAGCGTGGGATTGGAGTATGGATCCCAAGGTCTTACCAAGGTTGCACCCATCCAGATGCACTGTTTCTGTGTAGGCATTAGAAGACCGTGAGGTTGATTGAAGAATTCTTAAGAAAAACAATAAAGTAGTGAAACGGATTTCTCCAGGAAGAAGAAAAGGTCTATCACCTACAGACAGTAACAAAAAACTGACAACTTATGGAGTGGGGTAGGGTTATAAAGGGAGGCACTCCAGGAAATGCCCTGAAATGTTTACCAAAGTCCATTTACCTGAAGGTATAAGCTTACAACACATTGTGTATGAATAAGATACCCGCGTCTTGTGCTGTACGATTAAAATAACTGTTTTAAAGTTGAAAATGTAAACCTTTTATGGAACACATTAAAATTATGCAGCATATTATATAGCAATTCAGTTATGGAATGACTTAATTTATGTGAGGTGTGGCAATTTAATTCCTGGAATGCCTGTGGCATAGCACTATGGTGGTGAGTCACACAGCCATTCACACTCGTGTGTTTTGGCATGTTCTATCTTGCACTCGACTGAGTCACAGACCAGTTGACTTTATGGAGTAGTAGAAGAAATAACACGTGCGTGTGCGGTGAGCTGTTGACAGAAAATGAATGACAAGAATCTAGAGCAGTGGATGAACATCAAATTTTGTGTGAAAATTTAGCAAAAGCTTGAGTGAATCTTTAGCTCTTTTACAACAGGCTTATGGTGAACATTGCATGAAGTGTTTTTGAATGGCAATAAGTTCCCCTTTATGCCCTTCTCCCCTCTTCTATTTTTGGCACTTTTTTTGGAGTGGGGGGGGGGGGGGTGTAGTGGATACCTGATTCTGACAGGCGATCCACTGAAGATCTCCTTCCCCACCCCCTGCATCCTTCTGAGATATGTCACAGGTCCCGGAAGGCTGTGGTACCATTCACAGAGCGCAGTGCGGCTTGCGCATGCACAATGGGCAGCTACTATGAAGCCTCAAGCAATCACAGCCGGCTGTCCACCGTTAACATGCAAAGTATTTGAAGCGGCTGACTTTTTTCAAACAGGGCAAAGAACAGCTTAAAGTGGCCCAAAAATCCATTCTGAAACTTGACCAACTACCTTATTTAGCACCTTGTGACTTCTGGCTGTTTCCAAAATTTTAAAAATGCCTTAAAAAATACACAGATTTGATGACACTCCAAACATCCAGAGCACTGCAACAAAGATACTGCGCAGTGTTCTGGAAAACAAATTCAAGGAATCTTTCCAGCAGTGGCACAGTAGTTCAGAAAAGTGCATTGCTTCACAAGGGGACTACTTTGAAGGTGACAACAACCACTAGTGTACAGGTAAGCAAACATTTTTTCCTTTTACAGTCTATTTCAGGAATTAAATTGTCACACCTCACAATTGCACTTAATTATGGAAAACCTGAAAACGAAAAATCACATTTATAAGCCAATAAGAACACAACACATTTTATGTAAATCTTACACATTTATAAATCTTGAACTGGTTTAAAAACATCCTACTAAATAATTATAGCGTGAACCTAAATTAGGTATAAAATATAAAAAGCTAGTCCAAGGCCCTGAAAGCAAGCAGCCTTGGCTACATTAACATAGAAGTGAAAAAATCAGATACTCCTGCGCTTGGGGATGGACTTTGTCATTGGGACCACATAACTAAATTCTTGGGATATGCACGCCTTGCTGCCCTCAAAAGACCCGGGGAGTCCAAATATACTGAATAGAGAAAAACAGAGGGAGCACTGGCCTAGTGCATTACCTTAAAAGTATGTTTATGGAATGTTAAAAAATAGGTATTCTACTCACAATAGTCAATAAATAAAAGGCACATCATGAAGGAACAGATCTGTCCAATTCGCACTGCGTATCTGGGGGTTTTTTTTCCAGCCAAAAAAAAACTTTAATTACAGTCATGCGTACATGAACACATAGGATAACATGCTGGGGAGTTTACTGGCTGTATAAAAAAAATGTCAAAAGCCAAAAACAGCAGCTGTAAAAATGTCCAGTGTGCATAAGGACTTGCAGGCAGAAAAAAAATCCCCGTCACGTTCAGAAGAGTGTTTGGGCAGAAAAAATGCTAAGCACGCATAAACGAGCCCAACTTCTAGACAAGTTTTTGCATGTTCACTCATCAATACATTCTAATGGCAAGAATAAACTAATATTATGGCCAATAGAATGTATTAACGCGCATAAACGAGCACAAACGTGCATAATATGTGTGCAAAACACGACTTTTACCATTTTTTATGCAGCGCTTGAGCATCTAATTCAGTTGCCAGAATAAATGAATGCAAAACGCAGATTAAGCCGTGTTTAACAGCTTTTCTACTGCCAGAAGAAAAGGTGCTCAGAGTAGATGAGTAAATACTCAGTGTGCATGGTGCCTTAATTCGACAGTAGTGAATATTGCAGATACATTTTTTTTTTTTTTAGATTTGTAAACCTTAGTAGAATGTCTGCCAGTATTAATTGCTGCCAAGGCTCTTATGGGTTTGTGATATATTAAAAGACGAAGAAGAAAGAACAAAAACCATGGTAACAATAGTGGAAATACAGTTCACATATTTCTTAGGCACAGAAGGTGATATATAATAGCTTTATCGTATCAATGGGAGTAATGAAAAAGATGGTTCATCTATGGAGTTGGAGGAACATAAGAAGAAAAAACCTTTACAGGGTTATAGTATTGAGAGTATTAAAGAGAAAAAAAAAAACTCTATTACTTCTTAATGCAGAGGCACTGAATGTTATTTTTTGCTTAATTATATTCAAATAATACAGGAGCCTACATTTTTTATGTAGCGGCACATATCTCCCTACAGCCTACATCCATACAGGTCTATGGGTGGCTGTACGCAGCACTAGGGTACTGAGGGCACCAAAATTAAACCAATGTATTTATGTTGTAAAGAGGAGTTAATGTGTGTAATAAGCCCTAACAGTTTTCTCCATAAGAATAGCACAAAATTAATGACATCACAATATACTGATAAAATCTTCATATCTCCTCAGAATACGGACACATTACCTAGGGCCAGCAGCTACTTTTTAGAACAGATCGGCTTATAAATGCCGCAATCATGCAGCTATATGTGGTTAAGCAGTACCCTTAATGTTTTCAACTGTGTGTACACACTGCAAACAGGTTAGACCCATGCAGCCGCTTTTCAATTTTGGAGTTGCAACAAAGCTACAATGCATAGCCTAAATGATCACAGAAGAAGAGGTTTCCTCCTGCCTGCAGCAGATTCAAGTGCTAAGATTCCCACATCATTCTTTTCTGAGCCAAAGCCTCAAGTAGTTCAACCAAAACCTAACTCTAAACCTACTCGCAGCCACATTCTAAAACTAATCTGTAAAGAAGAATATAGATCGCTATACATACCTGTTCTGCAGCTGCTCTGGTTCCACGGTGAGCTGTCAGTGGCAGTGTGTGCAGGACAGGGAGCTGACAACAGAAGCCCTATAGTAATTCTATGGGTGACGTCACTTTCCAAGCATTTCACAGCCATTGCTGGTTCTCTCTTGCGCACAGCATCTGCCGCTGGAAATTGACTGGATTGGCTTCAGGAAAGGTGTGTATAGAAATGTCTTTACAGGGCTAGATGGATTCGTTTTAGAATGAGGCTGTGAATAGTTTTAGTTAGGTTGTGAACATCTACTTTAAGAGGCTGTAGAAGCACATTCACACTGATTAGCTACTTTCACACAGACCCGTGGCAAAACATGGCATATGCATTTTTACAAGATATGGGACTAAAAAATGCACCAAAAACTAAACTTGGGTGCGTTTTTGCTATGCTTTTCATTGAATTCAATAAATCAGTGTGAAGAGTTCAATAAAAAAATACACGGTCACATGTTTTTCTCCCACTTTTTTAAAAAGTAAAAGTGGAAGAAAAACAGATCAATGTGAAAGCCACCTTTGTTTGTGGTCAAGAACTGCTTGTTTCATAACAAAAAGGAAAAATGTTTTCATACTGTGGAAAAAAAACTTAAAGCGGAGCTCCACCCAAAGGGGGAAGTTCCGCTTTAAGCCTTTGTCCCCAGCTCTCCATTAAGGATTGGGACCTTTGGGGAGCGGGTACCTGACTGGCGATCGGAAGTGGAAGTTGTCTACCATGCCTCCCTCCCCGTAGTCTTCTGGGACACGTGACAAGTCCCAGAAGACTATGGGACCATTCACAAAGCGCAGCACTCTAGCAAATGTGCAGTGGGCGCAGTGAAGCTACGGGCCGTCACAGCCGGGTGCCCACACTGAAGATGCCGGCGCCAGGGAGAGAAGATGGCTGGTGAAACCAGCGGTGGTGCGGACACCGCTGGACCGAGGGACAGGTAAGTGTATTTTAAGCCCTCATGCACACTTGACGTTTTTACAACTGCTATTTTTGGCTTTGTTTTTTTTCCAAAACTAGTAAACCCCCCCCCCCCCCCACACACACACACACACGTTATCCTATGTGTCCATGAACACAGACTGTAATCAACGTTTTTTTTTAGCTGGGCCGTTTTTTGGCTGGGGAAAAAAACAAAACAGAACTAGTGGGTTTCTAGAGTATTTTAGCTATAAAAATGCTCTAATGCTGTAAAACACCGCAATTTTAAACAAAACGCAATTGTAAAAAAACTCAAAACGCTAACAAAAAGGCTGAAAAACCTCAAATTTTTAACGTGACTTTACACAGCTAACATTACCAGCATTATCAAAATGTCAAGTGTGCATTGGGGCTAAAAGTCAACAGCTACACTTTGTGTAGCTGCTGACTTTTTTTTTTCTTTATTTTTCCAGGTGGAACTCCACTTTATTCTAAGTACCTTAGCTGTACCTTGTTCATCCACACTTCCTATCCTACTGCAAATCAATGTTTCCAGCAAAATCATAAGGACTAGTCCGACATACCAAGAAAAATCTCCATTGCCAGCTACGAAATCATCAGGAACCATACTCTGTGGCAAGAGTGCAGACAGCAGATCCAGTGTAAATTAGGTCAACAAACAGGGATTGCCAGCTTCATGGATAACTGCTTTAATTATATGCTCACAACATACGCTGCTCAAAAAAATTTAATGAACAGAGTATAGCATCAAGTCAATTAAACTACTAGAATATTGAGATCTGGTCAGTTAAGTAGCAGAGGGGGTTGTTAATCCGTTTCAGCTGCTTTGGTGTTAATGAAATTAACACATGCACTAGATTGGCAACAATGAGACGACCCCCAAAACAGGAATGCTTTTACAGGTGGAGACCACTGACATTTTTTCCCTACTCATCTTTTCTGACCGTTTGTCACTAGTTTTGCATTTAGCTAGGGTCAGTGTCGTTACTGGTAGCATGAGGCAATACTTGGATCCTACAGAGGTTGCACAGGCAGTCCAACTTCTCCAGGATGGCACATCAATACGTGCCATTGCCAGAAGGTTTGCTGTGTCTCCCAGCACAGTCTCAAGAGCATGGAGGAGATTGCAGGAGACAGGCAGTTACTCTAGGGGAGCTGGACAGGGCCGTAGAGGGTCCCCTTAACCCATCAGCAGGACCGGTATCTGCTCCTTTGTGCAAGGAACAGGTTGTACACTGCCAGAGACCTACAAAATGACCTCTAGCAGACCACTGATGTGAATGCCTGTGACCAAACAACCAGAAACAGACTTCATGAGGGTGGCCTGAGAGTCCCAACGTCCCCTAGCAGGCCCTGTGCTCACTGCCCGGCACCATAGAGCTCGATTGGCATTTGCCACTGAACACCAGAATTGGCAGGTCCGCCACTGGCACCCTGTGCTTTTCACAGATGAGAGAAAGTTCACCCTGAGCACATGTGACAGACGTGAACGGGTCTGAAGAAGCCGTGAAGAATGTTATGCTGCCTGTAACATCGTTCAGCATGACCGTTTTGGTGGTGGGTCAGTGATGGTCTGGGGAGGCATATCCACGGAGCAGACACAGACCTCTACAGGCTAGACAATGGCTCCCTGACTGCCATTACATATTAGGATTAAATCCTTGGACCCATTGTCAGACCCTACGCTGGTGTACGACAATGCCCGGCCTCATGTGGCGAGAGTATGCAGGCAGTTACTAGAGGATGAAGGAATTGATACCATCAAAATGGCCCCCCCACACTCGCCTGACCTAAACCCAATAGAAAACCTCTGGGTTATCATGTTTTGGTCCATCTGACGCTGCCAGGTTGCACCTCAGACTGTCCAAGAGCTCAGTGATGCCCTGGTCCAGTTCTGGGAGGAAATACCCCCAGGACACCATCCTTCGTCTCATTAGGAGCATGCCTAGACATTGTCAGGCATGCATACAAGCATGTGGGGGCCACTGTGTGGGAGTACTGTTTTGAGTTGCTGCAATAAAATTTCTGCAAAATGGACTAGCCTGCTGCATCATTATTTCACTTAGATTTTTAGGGTGTGTTTCAGCTTAGTGCTCTGTAGGCTGATAATTTTCATTTCCATCAAATGATGGGGCAGTCTTACATTCCTAACACATTACCCAGTCCATATCAGTATAGATTTCCAGCATATTTTTCGCCATTGAGATCTGGTGATTTCTCAAAGTGTTCCTTTAATTTTTTGAGCATTGTACTTTAGACTGGTTCCGTTGTGTGCAGATCAGGGGTGTGTGCCCTGATATACACATACAGTGGATATAAAAAGTCTACACACCTTTGTTAAAATGTCAGGTTTCTGTGATGTAAAAAAATAAGACAAAGATAAATCATTTCAGAACTTTTTCCACCTTTAATGTAACCTATAAACTGTACAACTCAGTTGAACAACAAACTGAAATCTTTTAGGTGGAGAGAAGTAAAAATAAACTAAAATAATATGGTTGCATAAGTGTGCACACCCTTAAAACTAATACTTTGTTGAAGCACTTTTTGATTTTATTACAGCATTCAGTCTTTTTGGGTATGAGTCTATCAGCATGGCACATCTTGACTTGGCAATGTTTGCCCACTCTTCCTTGCAAAAACACTCTAAATCTGTCAGATTGCGAGGGCATCTCCTGTGCACTGCCCTTTTCGGATCACACCACAGATTTTTGATCAGGCTTTGGCTGGGCCATTCTAAAACCTTAATCTTCTTCTGGTGAAGCCATTCCTTTGTTGATTTGGATGTATGCTTTAGGTCATTGTTATGCGGAAAGATGTCGTTCCTTTTCATGTTCAGCATTCTAGCAGAAGTCTGAAGGTTTTGTGCCAATATTGACTGGTATTTGGAACGGTTCATAGTTCCTTGACTAAGGCCCCAGTTCCAGCTGAAGAAAAACAGCCTCAAAGCATGATGCTGCCACCACCATGCTTCACTGTGGGTACGGTGTTCTCTTGGTGATGTGCAGTGTTGTTTTTGCGCCAAACTTTTCTTTTGGAATTATGGCCAAAAAGTTCAACCTTGGTTTCATCAGACCATAAACACATTTTCCCACATGCTTTTGGGAGGCTTAAAATGTGCTTTTGCAAAATTTAGCCACGCTTGGATGTTTTTCATAAAAAAAGGCTTCCACCTTGCCATTCTACCCCATAGCCCAGACATATGAAGAATAAGGGAGATTGTTTTCACATGTACCACACAGCCAGTACTTGCCAGATATTCCTGCAGCTCCTTTAATGTTTCTGTAGGCCTCTTGGCAGCCTCCCAGACTAGTTTTCTTCATCAATTTTGGAGCAACGTCCAGTTCTTGGTAATGTCAATGTTGCGCCATATTTTCTCCACTTGATGATGACTGTCTTCACTGTGTTTCAGGATATATCTAATACCTTGGAAATTCTTTTGTACCATTCTCCTGAATGATACTTTTTAACAATGAGGTCCCTCTGATGCTTTTGAAGCTCTCTGCGGACCATGGCTTTGCTGTAGGATGCGACTAAGAAAATGTCGGGAAAGACCTACTAGAACAGCTGAACTTTATTTGGGGTCAATCAGCAGCACTATAAAATGACGACATGTGAGTACTGACTCCTATTTAACATGATTTTGAATGTGATTGCTTAATTCTAAACACAGGTACATCCCCGGTTATAAGAGTGTGTGCACACTTATGCAACCACATTATTTTAGTTTATGTTTCCCCCCCTCCCCCCAAAAAAAAAAAAAAAAAAAGATTTCAGTTTGTTTTTCAATCAAGTTGTACAGTTTATAGGTCACATTAAGGTGGAAAAAGTTTTGAAATTATTTATCTTTGTCTCTTTTTTTTACATCACAGAAACCTGACATTTTAACAGGGATGTGTAGACTTTTTATATCCACTGTAACAACTACTAAAGCAACTTTTCAAAATGTTGTTAACTCTCACCCCCTGTAAACACTAACATGCCCTAATTAATTCCACCCTCTCATTCATAAATAACATTGCAATGCATAGTACCAAAAACCTAGTTTTAGTGTCATAAACAGGATAAATCACAAATTGAAACTGTACCTTTTATCTACTGTAGCACTAGTTTCAGAGGGCCATGCCAGAAAAAAACAAAAACTTTGTATTCAGCTCACATCAAACAGACAATAAATGTACCTTCCCAAAAACTGTACATGTATCACTTTGGTAACAAATAATAACAAAACTGTTGAATCACAAGGCCCATAAACGAAAAAACATACTGCATTGAAATTTTGTGCCAGTCTTCAGTGAGTTTAAATTCTGCTCACCTCATGCTTGCTAAAATAATTTCACAAAGATTCAGCTGCTTTGTAGGATAACAGAATAGGAGCTCAGTTGCAGTGTTTTTGCCTTGGTTCCGCTCTTATAAACTCATTCTTACAGAAATGGGAAACCGGTCAATTTAAATCACATACAACATTCAGAATAGCTTATTACTTACTACGTGTTGTTCTGAATGCCATTTATGTATTCAGGTAGAACTCTAAACACTTTAAATGATATTTTCAGCCTTGCAGCCAAAACCAAACTACATGACGAGGAGTACCTTGGATGACAATGTGTAAACACACCAGAGAAGGCATAGTGTACAGACTCCATCAGAAAACATTTCAAATAAAACAAACCAAAAGCCAAATAGAAACAGTCATAATAAATATAATAATTAGGACTGTTTTGAATTTTCTATGCCTTTACACCAACACATTGCTATGTGTTTTTCCCCCTGTACAAAGAACACATAACCTAGCATGGTTACAAACTGTGAAATCTAAAGTTCTCTAAGGAGAAGCCAGGTTGAACTGCAATATTAAAGCGTTACTAAACCTACAACAGTAAAATCAGTCTGTATATGTAGTAAAGCATGCTTGTTATACTCACTGTGGCACCTAAGGGGTTAATCCTCTGTATTGTGTAAAAATCAGGGCTGGATCTAGCCAGTGTGATATAGGGGTGCAGTAACAAATGTCAGGGGGGCAGAGGATATGAGGTCTGCAGGGTAGTGTACAAAAACAGGAATCAAAAGCGGAGTGTACTGGGGGTCAACAGGTCAGAGGATAGGGTTTAGCAGAACAGAGGGCAGGAATCAGCAGTTTGTAGGGCAGTGTACCGACTTCTGTACAACCAGCCTCCAGGGAAAATTGCCATGCGATCAGCACCGCCAGTTATAGCTGGCAGCACTTATCAGTTCTAAGCAACAAGTCTCTCCGCTGTCAGAACACAATACCTCAGCGGGAGTGATTTCCGCATCCACGTGGGAACCCTGCTGTTGAACAAAAAACGACTAATGTATAGACTGCCTTATGGAGCCTACCATAAGGAAGAATTTCATTAAAACCAGCAACTGTTGAGACAATGAACACCTTGGTCAGGTCTGTTTATTGTATATCAATGCATAATGTACAAAGTACAGGGGTTAGGTGTAAGTAATAAACAAATCAACATACAGAGCGCAACAGTTAGAATGAGTGCCACGTTCACGTCAGTGTCCCCAAAGTGCCACCACCTTACACCAGATGCTGGCAGAGTCCCCTTTTTACATCAGAGTTTGGCAGAGTGACCCCTTTAAAACATACTTTATCCACCAGTGGGCAGCTGGCAGGAATAGGCTTACAACAAAAATGCCCTTGTTGTCCGCTCTAAACTGTGCATGCACAGTTCCAAAGCAAGCCAATCAATGAACTGCTGGGCTCAGCCCCAACTTGTGTGGTGGGGTTGTGAATATAAGCCAGGCCTAGAAAATGCCATATGTCACTGCACAGGTGCACACCCAGTTCTCTAACTGTCTGGCTGTGGTACTGTGCATGCACAGTTCAAGGCCCATGACAAGGGGAACTTATGGGCACTTTTCTCCTGTCTGTGAACATTTATGTACAAGAGAAAAGTGCCTGTTTTATACAAACTGTCTATAAATTTATGGATGGTTGGTAACACAGGGCTGGGGGTGTACACATGCTGCCACTATGATGTTTTACTTCATGGCACAGTGCCTGCTGAACATGACCCATTCGAGTGAATGGAGCACCTCTGCAAGCACCCCACAACTGCGTGCAATGTACGCGGTTCCAATGCACTGGTGTGGGGTTCTAGGGGTTAAAGCAGGTGGTGAGGAGGTGAGACAACACCTCCTCACTGCCTACCAAATGCTCTCTGAAGAGCGATCTGAATGCAGACCGCTCTTCAGAGACCAATGTTCATGTAAACAGGCCCCTAAAGCCATGCTGGGGATGGGCAGAAAGGTGTTAAAACAGAAGCATCACAAACCTGAGTTAAAACCCCAGCAGTTTAGCCAACTAGCAGATTGGGGAGAGTTCAGCATTGAGCAGAGCTCACCTCACTCACCCCATGCTGGTCTGGTGGCTCAGGCAGAGGCTTCAATCATGCAGCCATTATGTAGTTGCCAGCTGCAGTGCTTCAAGTTTCCCACCCACACATCTTCTCAAGTGCAGCCCTGGTTGGGAATTGCAGTGTGGGAAGGCAGACACGAGGAGAGGGGTGGGAGGAGGTGCACATCGATCTCTCCTTTCCTGTCCCTGAAGGAAAGGGGAGGGGGAGTGTGCTGGCTGGGCTGTGTCACAGACACTAGACTTGATAGATGCAGCCAGCAGCTGCACACAGCTTCAACTGATGGACATCGTCCACAGGTTGCCTGGGTGGGCACAGCACACTCCAGCACCCCCCTAGATCTGGCCATGGTAAAAATGCTGTTAGATCCTGTCTTATCTGATCCTCCCCTTCTTTCAGTGTGCCCCTCTTATCTCCTGATAAGACAGTGTGGAGTCACTCTGCACATGCTCAGTTTGGTGTGTATTGCTAGTTTTTTTTTTTCTTGAGTGCATGTGATCAGCACAGGGACAATTAGCACTGTCCAGACAGAGGTCGGGGGTCCTGCATCCTCCTACAGCAGAATGAAAACTCGTCCTACAAGCTTTAACGTGCTTGGCTGGACACCGATAGAAGTCACAAGACTGCTCTAACTGCTGATGAGAAAAGGTATTTAGCAGTTCATATTTACTAAAATAATTGCACTTCTGTGTACTGTGGAAGACCAGATATAGTGAATTCAGTGTCCTTGGTTTAGTACAACTTTAACCACTTCCAGGCTGGACACTTTTACCCCCTTCCTGTCCAGGCCAGCTTTTAGCGCTATCACACTTTGAATGACAATTGCGCGGTCATGCAACACTGTACCCATATGAGTTTTTTAGCATTTTTTGAGACAGATAAAGCTTTATTTTGGTGGTATTTATTCACCACTGGGATTAATATTTTTTTTGCTATGTAAATGAAAAAGTCCAAAAATTTAGAAAGTGTTTTTCTTATAAAAATTTGGTAAATAAATATTTCATCATAAATCTTGGTCAAAAATTATTCCACTATCTTTTTATTAAAAAAAAAAAAAATAACCCAAATTAGTTTATAACCAAAAATTATAATTTTTAAGCTTTTTTTTTTACATTTTTATTTATTTTTTTTTACATACTTGTCACCCTGGCAGTACAGTGTCACCATGGTGACACTGTACTACTTGTGGGGGGTGATGATTTTTTTTTTTTTTTACACTGATTGCTTTTATACTCATAAAGGCTGTAAAAGCAATCATTTATCCTCCTCTCTGGCTGCATTCTTGCAGCCATTGAGAACTACTGTGTGAGCTGTGATTGGTCACAGCTTGCCACAAGGTACAAGGCTGTTGTGAATAGCCTTGTACCATGTGACCTCTGATCATTTACAGATTTCACACGTAGTAAGCAATGGTGTCAGAAGTGACATCTTTCTTACTACTCTGCATGTGATCACTGATTTGCTAATCAGTGATCACATGATTGGGACCTCGCACAGAGGTCCCGTCCTACGATCAGTGTTCCACTGTGTCCGGAGGACACAGCGGGCACCGGATCGTGGTGCTGCACGCTCCCAGGGAGCACGCACAAGCAGGGGGCTGGGAGGCCTTTATAAACGGCCACCTGCCCCTGCACTGCCACCCTCTGGCCGTTTATATACAATGGCTGGACGGGAAGTGGTTAAGCTACATAGCAGTAAATACAGTACATTCTAACACACCTTTTTAAATTAAGCATAACCTTGTAAGGTACCAAACCAGGGATCAATAAGAATATCAATGCTCTTGTACATGATAAATAGATCATCAATCAGCACTGAGCATACATAAGCAGATCTTGGATCCAAGTACCAGACATAACCTAGTATGGCAACGTTATCTCATGGCAACATGTAAACTGATACATGCAGATAGATTCACTAGATGAACACAGGGATATCTGGAGGCTTTCAATATACTGTAAAGAAAGATCATAGCAGGAGCAGCGGGGACCGGTCTTGCGCTCAGATTGGCGATTTGGGCTAGTAAGTCTATGCTTGGCAATCCTCGAGACGACAACAACAAGCAATTAACCCATGCAGTGCGCACATAGCCCACTGTATGGGAAAATAAACATTTTGCCTGGAGTTTTTCCATTGAGGAAAGGGACATTTTTCTGAGGACCATGACATGCACATTTTTAGAAAGACAACTGCTACACAAAAAGCATAAAAAAGGTTATGTACATCAAACTGGAAAAACAATTACTGAACGGTGTGAGGTGAGGCCTTTAACCTCTTAGGTCTTCCTCATATAAAGCAGTTTTAACATGGCTACCCTGGCATTTTGAAAACCTTTAGCCATGTAAGAGGAAGGTAAGGAAGTAAGAGTGGCTGAAAGGACTCTAAAACAGTGGTTCTCAACCTGTGGGTCGCGACACCTTTGGGGGTCGAATGACCCTTTCACAGGGGTCCCCTAAGACCATCAGAAAACACATATTTCCGATGTGTAAAGAGCAGCTACTGTGTTGAAAGCAGCAGTATTGGAGGTAAAACGACACTCATGAATTATAATTACTGGGTAAATAATGTTATGGTTGGGGGTCACCACAACATGAGGAACTGTATTAAAGGGTCACGGCATTAGGAAGGTTGAGAACCACTGCTCTAAAAGCTTGTTCACACATGCAGCAACGTCATGAGTACAGCTCTGAACAGCTACAGCTTCTTGTTCATGTGAATGGTCAAGGGGGTGGCAAAACTATGGCACAACCACCTGCTCTTACTACTTGTCTCAACCTCAAAGCCATACAGAGGTAAGTTTTCCTAGTGACAAAACACTGTTTTTTGTTTATGCTTCTGCCAGCTTCTTAAATGACAGGAATTTTGCCATCTCTGCTGCTATGATTAAACGTGTTAGTAAATAAAGTGACACTGCTGCCAGCTAGCTCAGACACTATAGTTGTAGGACCATCTGAGCCACAGCGCTCAAGCTGCAGATAATTACCAGAGGCCAGTTACAGCGGCTGGGAAAATGAGCTGCCCTAGAGCATCAAGCAGCCCCTGTCTGCAATGGTATAGTTATAAATAGATGGACCCTGGAGTGTTTCCTATTGCCAGTCTGTCTGAGTACATATCAAAGCTCTGTATTTTATCCATGCTATGCCTTGAGAGTGGCGTCTGTAGAAAACACAGATATGAGTAGCCCTTTCCTGAAAGGGTTTAATCAATTGAAGTTTGTTCACAGCCATCTACTGTTTATGTAGAGATGACCTTGTACAGAAAAATATTCTTCTGCCGTGTTTAGTAATAATTTTGAATATCACTTCTGCACCAGATATTGGCCTGTATATTGGTTAATGTACCAAACGGTTATTAGTAAGCAAGGAATAGACAGGCCATTTTGAAATCACCAAGTGTGAATTCCAGAATAGGCACAGGAACCTAATAAATCAATATGCAATTATAAATTGATTGTTCTATTTTTATAGGTCATCAAAATCTCCAAATTATTAATGTCAACATTCGCATTGAAAGTTAAGGCACACAATCTTAAATGTGAAAGCTCATAAGGTACAAAACATGCTTTATTGTAGAGATAGCTACGGTTTCTCAATAGAATCGAGTATTAACCACATCGCTGTACATAACGATTTCTGGCATTTCTCTGCAATACAAGAGTTCTGCTATCATGGGAAAAAAAAATCATAAAGAACATATGCAGTTTCAGCACTAATCATAGTTTTATATGTCCCTGCAGCAGGTCAGATCAGTGGGAATATCGGCTATGTGTGTAAATTCACAGATGTTAGACATACTGAAACACCTAAAGAACAACTCCAGATTCTCCTATTGCGAGGACTACTTCAATGCAAATGAAGCAAAAGAGACCGGAAGTAGTTGATTAATGGTACCACCATGCTCACAGCAGGGTTATTGAAGAGCAGCATGGAAGTAATTGTAATTTACACATTATACCTACCTCCTGCAGTCCTGAAAATAATTCCTGGCTTTCTTATTTAGCCTGTCTTACAGAAAATGCTTCTGCAGACTTCCACAGTGGCCAATCAAGGGACCAAATGTCTAGACCTTAATCATAGGATCTTAACTAAAGAGGGTTCATAGTTCCGGTGGAACTGCAGGCTGGCTGACTCTTCATTAAAGCTCATCCACTAAGCCCCTTCAGTTGAGAACTGCCCAACACTTTGGGCAGCTGGCATGGCGCACAAAGTGTTCTGCAAGACAATTCTTTCAAAATTCAGATTTCTTTTGACAGCTATTAAAGGTAATGGCATAACAAAAAAGACCAGTTTTGGAAATTGACTGTGCTCCCTTTTGAATGGTGTGCTGGACTATGCCTATCCCAGTGAGGACCATGATCCCCGTCCTTCTTTTGGTTTTCTGTGTAAAACTACTCACTTGCCCATGTACCCTATGCTGCTTAGGGGCTGGATTCTTTGGCTGTCCATTGACTGGACGGTGCTGGCTTTTTAATGGGTAAGTCCACAACAGAATACCCATAGATATGCATGCACAATGGGCTGCTGGGATAAGTGGTGCAGCAAACCACAATGACGAGCATGAGCAGTTTGCTTGCAATACATACTCATCAATAAGCAATTTTTGAATTTTGAGACTGCTGCACTACATCGTATTTCCTCATCATGACTGTTACTGGAAAAAAAAAAAAAAAACAGAAGGCTGTGGGGGATATTTCCCTATATATCCCTTCACACTTTGAGATAGTCTCCTGGCAAGAGTCCCAAGATGCTGCACCACTTCTCTACAGAAAGTATTTTACATATTATGTAGTTTGTTATAAGGCGATTTGTTTTTCTCTCTCTCTGGAGGATATTCCAAGATGATTCTTCTATCAATAGGCTGCATCAGAGTCACTGTGGCTTTTCATACAGTTTCTGGAACAATGGACTCCGTGGCAAACCCTTGGTGGACCGTACCTGAATCCTGCATGGTGGAAGACATAGGCCTTTAATGTTGCTTTGTACTGGATTCTGCTGTGTGTGCTCCCCTTGGCATGTAGTGCAATGCTTGGAATTTGTTGCAGGGTGCTTTAAGTCCTTCTGAAGACTCCTGTGGGGGTATGCCAATTGTGGGGTGGGTAGCCAGGGTGCAGTTATTGCCAAGTTTTACCCTGATACCTGATAAGCCCTTTAAACATTTAGCCCAGGAAGCTCCTGTCCAGATTTCTCCTTTGGGGTGCTTAAGAATTGATGTCCACATTTCTGGCAGGAAACAGGATGACTGGGGTCAATTTTAAAATACAGCACCATTTTGGCTCTTCAAACGTGACTAGTTTGGGACTATTGTGCTTGTACACTTTCCCAAGCCTAGAGCACCTGCATGAACAGGCACTACTGTGCCTGTATGGCCCACGCTCTTTTCCTAGGGAGTTGTTTCTGCGCATCTTGCCTGTCCATTTTGCAGATTGTTATCACTTTTTCTGGCAATGCCGGGATTACTGTGACCTATGAGTGCTTGGCACTGAGGCATCCCCTCTCACTCTATAGAGACAATTTCACAGGCATGGCTGATCACAAGTACAGGGAAAAGGGACTAGATGGTTTGCAAGCTCAGACTACACTTTTAGCTCTTTTGGAGGTGATCGGACATAATTTCTGGACCCTAGTACAGTTTCCTCTCATGGTTGTCCCCATTTTACTGGCCATTCAGCTGGTCCATAGGTCATGCCTTTTCTTTTTACAGAGGAATTTTCTCAAAGTCAGATTTAGTGGGAAAAAAGTACGGTCTTATTGAGGCCATAGATAGCAGGGGACAAAGCCATGTTCATGTCCTTTCAACCTTCCCTCCTCAATCAGTCTTTGATTAGGCTTCTGAGCCAGACAGTGTCTAAGAGGATCTGGAAGTTGAGGTGAATAATTTGCCTTTTTGAGGTGTTGTATCAGGAGGACATGCTTGCTACAGAGATTTCTCCCACACTAAAGGGAAGCACTGCTAGGCTTATTAATGCTGTATGCAATTCTTTAGTACTGGATCAGCCAGAGTCTGCTTACCCAAAAGGTATCAATTATGTGGTCTCTCAAATTCTAAAAACCAGCTAAGATCTTCCTGGTTCCCTTGCTGGTGCAGCCTATCCTATCTGAAAACTGTCCCCATCTAGAAAATATTTTTTTTTCTCCTTCAAATGTTTTGCACAACAATATCCTATTGAGGAACATTTCCTTAGAACAAGGGACTTTGTGGTAGATCCAGCCATTTCGTGCCTTAAAAAAATCCTCATAGCTCCCATGGAGGTGAGTACCTTGTTCGTGGACCTGGTACAAAAGTGTTTAGAGGCCCTCAAACCACTTTCTTGGTCAATTTCAACATTTTTGGGTAATGTTAAAATAAGCTTTTTGTTTAGGTGACCAAGCCCCGATGGGCGGGGCGAAATGTGCCAGAGGATGTGGCTAGAGCGGTGCTGAAGCCACTGTACATACCTCATTAGGTCTGACTCCTGGGGCTGGTCTCGAGTGGCATCTGCTTGTTCACTTACACTTGAGACACTGGAATATCTTCAGGACGCTGCTCCCTTTGTTTCCTCCTGCTGGCAGGGTGATTTTCCTTCCTCATTTCCAGCCAGAGTGGCGCCATTAAGCCTCACTTACGATCTCCACTGCTGACATTTAATATCAGGGCATGTACCTGTCCAAGCATCCAGCGGTGTCCTCACCCTATCAGGTGCTGGTGCCATCATCTTGACTAACGTTCCCTCACAGCCAGTTTCTTGCTGCACACAGTCTGGGCCACAGTCTTCTGGGACCTGTGAAGTGTCCTAGAAGGCTGTGTGCAGGGGAAGGAGGGGGGCCGAACTTCTGGGTCAGTTTGCCATGGTGAATGGATCCGAAAGTGGGAGCGGGTACCTATCAAAAACAGGTACCTGCTCTCCCCTCTCCCAAAAAAGGTGCCGAATGGGGCAGCAGAGGGGGGTTGGCAGACAAGGAGTTTTCCCTTTTGGGTGGAGCTCCGCTTTAAAAAACAAGAAACAGGAAAAAACAAGCACATCAAATCATCCTTCCAAAACAAAAAAAAACATTCAATGCTAAGGAGGACACACAAGGCCAAAAACTGGAAAGGATATTTTGAGGCTAAACATGATTAACCCTTGGATCACACATTTAAAATTTTTAGCCTGAAATGATTCGGAAAGCTGCTGATGTTCACGCTACAATAACTATAATTTGTCGGTACAAAACTGACAAATTATAGATTGTTGATCTGAGTGGGTTCTGTAGATTGTAATAGTTTATGCTTGTCTAGTCGCATATTTCAGACTTACTCAGAATTCTAAAACATGCAATTTCTTTAAATATTTAAAGAGATAGCATATGCTAGCAAAAGCTTTTGTACTTTAACATTCAGGCAACTATCTTGTCATGAGTTAGGAGACATATGAAGTAGTAGAACACTCAACCATAAAGCACTGTGGTTTTAAAATGTAGAGTTATTCCAAATCCTTGGCTCCCAAGGACAATCTACATAGTTCTTAAATGTTAGAAGAAAAATAAAAAACAAAAAGTCTGCTTAAAACAACATTTGTGTACTTTTTTTTTCTTTTACTAAAGAAAGTATAAACTCTACACTTCTGAAATGCAATTTTAATAAACATTAAGTATTGACAAAACTCATCTACCACTAGTGAATGGCAGATCATCAAACTCTTCTATGCTTAAAAATATTATTCTCCAATATAACAAGAATGGAAAACTGAAAGGAAGGAGGAGTGTGTATGTATATATATATATATTTTTTTTTAACATTTCATGCTCCCAACTCTGTGGGAACAGTTTTGGGATGGCCCCTTCCTGTTCCAACATGACAGTGCACAAAGCAAGGTCCATAAAGACATGGATGAGTGAGTTTGGGGTGGAGGAACTTGACTGGCCCGCACAGAGTCCTGACCTCAATCTGATAGAACACCTTAGAGCGGAGACTGTGAGCCAGGCCTTGTCAGACATCAGCGCCTGACCTCACAAATGCGCTTCTGTAAGAACGGTCAAACATTCCTATGGACACACTCCTAAACCTTGGGGACAGTCTTCCCAGAAGAGTTGCAGCTGTTACAATTGCAAAGCGTGGGTCAACTCAATATTGAACCTTATGGACTAAGACCGGGATGCCATTAAAGTTCATGTGTGTGTAAAGGCAGGCGTCCCAATATTTTTGGCAAAATAGTGTATTTCAGATGGCAGCTCATCTTGATTTGTAAAGTGCACAAAAATAAGGATCCATTAGTCCCATACAATTTCCATACTTATAAACAATAAGCAATACGAATATTAAATGTCAGTGGTATTTGTAATAAAGTTTAGGTACAGGGTCCTTCAAGTGTTGTTTAACATTCTAAAAAAAAATATGACTTTAATTAGCTAATGGACTCTTACACCAAGAATCTGAATAAGAAATATTCCCTGTCGAGCATTTATGTTGCTGCATTAATTCTGATGAAAATAAGCAAATTATTTGAGTAGAAAAAAAAAAAAATGAATGATTTAATGAACTCAGTCATAAAACTTTCAAAAGACAAACAGGCACAAAATTAGTATTCCTAGCTGCAGAGCATTTTCAGAGCCATTTTCATGCTGTGAGCTGGTTAGGGTTGCAATTCTCGACAATTCCCACTGTTTGTTATTTGTATCTTCGGTTTCCATCTAAAGTCAAATCATTGTGGAATGCAAATTTATAACATTAAGAAAGTTCATTACTTAGTAGGAATAAGTACACTTAACTCCGGTGTTATGTATTTAAAGACCAACTCCAGGGAAAATAAGAATCCTCCTGTGTAGTGGGGCTGCCCTCACACTGCAAGGGTTAATTGCTTGTTTAGGTCTATGGAATGAGAAAAGCAAGTTTACTTACCCTTGCCAGTGCTCCCCTACACTCCAGTGTAGGGATTTTACCTTGGTATATTTGCATCCAAAGCAGGGCTATGGGCCCCGAGTTGATCTTGATGGTGTTGGAGGACCTGTGACCACTAAAGCATAAGGCAGAAGAGACTGCAGAAGAGAGCCTTACAGTCTGGAGGGAGCTTGTGGGTGCGTAGGATCAGGCAAGTTATACTGCTTTTCTAGTTCCCCTGGACCTACACAAGCATTTAAACTCTTGCAGTGAGAGGACAGCCCCACTTCAAGGGAAGATTTTTACCATTCACTAGAATTCAGCTTTAAAGAAATTTACAGCTGGAAATTATATTATCCGCACATCTGTATCAAGTGAATGCTAATAAGACATTGGGGAAGATTCATGGAGGCAGTTTTGTGGGAGCAGGTTACAGTATTATTACTGTCAAATTCACAGAGATATAGATATTACCAGTTACGTTCAGAAAGACCATCAGTGTCACAAAGACAATATGTTATTACCCTTTGCTGGCCTAGGAGAAAAAAATTCTACCTGGGCCAGGTACCTGCAAAACACAAGGTAACTACTGTCTCTGTGTACATTTTATCAAGCCCAGATGTCAATGCATCTACTTTGGGTTTATTGTCATATTAAGCATGCACCTTTCACTTAGCCGCCTTACATATGTTGTCCTTAACCAGTTGTGCTCTTTTGTGAGAAATCTGTTTTTTAATATTTGTAATAAAAATTATATTATACTTTTTTTAGTGTGTTGCCTTAAAAGTCCCATTTTATGTATGGGGAAAATGTTTTATTTATACCTTCTGGGATGTTGGCAACAATATCGTGACTCCCAAGGTGGTTAGGTGGATTCCCCAGGTTCATGACTGCCTGACACTTATCCTTTTTTTGTTTTTGGCTGCCTCTGTGGTGCCTTAAACTTCCAGCTTGCCTCAGTTTTGTAGCAAGCAAAAGTAGGAGTGGATCGAAAGAACAGATGGGAGGCATTTGTATCTCTTAATTTACTACAAAATAAGGATTTTATAGGCAAGACGACAAAAAAAAAAAAAAATTTTGACTTGCCTGTAAATTCCATATCATGGAGTACAGTACAGGATACAGGCAAAGTATTCATTCATAGATCCTGGGTTAAAGGCTTGTATCTTTAAGTAACTGGAAACTGGTAATGCTTTCAAGAACATACCGCTTGGGCATCTTCACTAAATTCTACCCCACTCTGCGAGCCCCCAGTTTTGTAGTAAACAATGTTGAGTAACCAAGGAATATAAGGGTGGTGTGTGTCCTGTACTTCAAAATAAGGAATTTACAGGTAATTCAAAATGCGTCTTTTCTGAATCATACAGTACAGGACAGATAAAATATTCATAGACCCTGGGATGTCTCTAAACATGAAATGAGAAGGGTGGGCAACAACTAGGCAAACAGAACTGTAAACAGGCCCAACAAGCGGGTGCACAAAAGCGCAGGGGGAGATTTGCCCTGGTAGAGGACTGGAAGACTGATACCACCTTAGGAAGAAAAGTTGGTCTTGGGCATAAGCCTAAGATTGTGAAGGATGAGGAATGGATCCTTACAAGAGAGAGCCACCAGCTCATTGACATGTGTGACAAATGTGAAAGCAACAAGAAACACTTTACAGGAAAATTATGTATGGGAATATCTTAAAAAGGGTGGTTTCTGGGCAGATAGGACCAAACCAAAGGAAGAACAGGATCTTGTATGCTGTAAGGGGGCTTTAAGCAAGATACACGACAAATAAGTATTTTATTTATTTTAAAAGGGAGTGCGAAGGCAGAGTTTTTGAAAAAGACTGGCCAAGGCTGAAACCTGACCTTTGAGAGTTCCTAATGCCAAATTCTGGTCAAGGCCGACTGTAGGAAGGCCAGAATATGAGACAGAGCATTCTCCCTGGGGTTGAAGTGCCTGTATTCACACCAGGCAAAGGAGTATTACCAGGTAGAATAGTAGATTTTTGTGGAAGTGGATTTGTTTGCATTGAGCAGTGCTACTAAAAGAGGCACAGTGTTTTAGTTTTCCCATCCAGAAGCAGAATGGATGAATCCTTTGTCATGTATTATGGGTTTGTTTGTAAAACAAAGACTGTACACACACAGTAAACAGGTATAACGTAAACATTAAATAAACATTGAAAAAAAAAAGCCTTCCTAAAAACCATTAGTTTTCCTTTAACAATCACAATGGCAGTACAGTACTCTGTTTGAGTGATTATACCAAGGCTGCTTGATTAGGCAGATGTTGGAAAATAATGACAACACAGAAAAACCGATAAAAAACTTAAGCCAGGCAGACATGGATCGAACTGCTGTAAGTTTCTTGCCATTTATGTCCCCCATTAAGGAGATTTTTTAGATTGCAGATGTCTATACATACTGCAGATGTTAGCCAGTGTTACACTGAAACCACATTACGTTTCACACGGGAATCCTTTTACCACCTTTAAATGTGACCTATAAACTGTATAACTCAGTTGAAAAACAAACTGAAATCTTTTAGGGGGGGAGTAAACATAAAAAAACTAAAATAATGTGGTTGCATAAGTGTTCACACCCACTTATAACTGGAGATGTAGTCGTGTTCAGAATTAAGCAATCACATTCAAAATCATGTTAAATATGAGCCTGTGTTAAGCTTGCCTTCTTTACCTGTCCCATCCTCCTTTGTCTCCATCCTGGTTCTATAAAGTTATGCACTGCTTCAGTGACCAATAGGGAGGCTCAAAAAGTAGGAGGCAGCAAGGTAAAGTGGACTGTTTATAGGTAAAGTCAAGATTTGTATGCAATTTCACAGCCTAGATCTCTGTATCTAGATTTTCACAAGGGGTTTTTGCTGAAAGTATCATCTGATTACACCGTTATTTTAGTTACAGTTTTCAGATACATTTGACAGTATGAAAAAAGAAAAAAAAAAAAAAATTCAGTGAACAAGTCTTTACCTCAAAAATCTTTACCAAATGCTCAAATACACTATGGACAATCCAAACATTTGCTACATGTTGCTTTTGTATTATTGAAATTTGACCCGATTACTTAGGGTAAATAGAAAGAATGATTTATGATAGTTTTATCTGTAATTACAAACATGTAATTCGTTTTAATGTAGTATTCTCACTAGAATTACATTGTTTGAAATTATGCCCAATACCTGACCTGATGTTGAGAAATGGCTTTTTAAAAGACGTTTAATAATTAGATCTTTCAGGAGTTCGGAGGACAAATGGGATTAGAAACGCTGTATAAGGGCACTATCAAACTAATCTGTAGCAAAAACACTGTAAGAAGGCATATGCACTTTTGCAGCGATTTTACCGCAATTGCGGTGCGTTTTTCACAGGACATATAACACTAAAACTGCATCAAAAATGCACCAGGTGTTTGTTGAAATGCATTGAAAATGCAGCAAAGAGTGGTGCTTTTTTTAAATGACCAAATATGCCCCAAAAATGCACCAAGCAGTATTTGTTACACCACAACAGAAGTGCAATGGACTGGTGTGATTTTTTTTTTACCACCAAAGTGCTTCAAAAACTCAGTGTGAAAGTAGCCTAAGGGACCAAAGTAAAGGGAAATATTCATCTAAAAATATGCTTATTTCAAAGCTTTGCTATAACACTGCCAACTCATTTGCCAATGCACTTTTGGATATTTATTGGATAAGGTGGTACTTTGTTAAAGGAACACTCCTGTATTTAGAAACGATTCGTCATTGTAAAAAAATGCCACTCATGTTGTATCCCTGTGGTATAAATGCCAGATCCATGAGATGTTTTGTGTTAGGATTTTGCGTGGCAAAGGCACAAAAGAATTCAGCAATCCTCCATAATAATTTGGCACTTAGCAGGGCAAATTTGTCTTTCACATGCCATTTAAAGCAAAAGGCACCTAATGAGATTCTGAAGGGCATACATTTTTATTGAGGACATACAAGTTGTCATTATCCAAATAGAGCAACAGGACACTGAGACAAAAGACTGCAAATGCAGAGTGTCATGAGCCAATGCATTTATACATTATATAATTTTAATATAAAATCTATGGATGATTAAAGGTACAGTATAAACTAACTCTTAATGTGGTAAAATATCATGAAAACTAATTTATCACACATGCCATAGTCAGAAAATGTAAAAAGGGCATCCATTTCTTGTTAAAAAAGTTATACACACACACACATACTATTTTGTCAATTCATTAAGCGGGAAGAAGGTGGTGCCTCTTAAAAACAACAAATCCAACTAAAAAAATGGAGCAAAGCAAGGGTTACCTTTTTCTTCTAACCTATTATGCTTGGTTGCTATGAACCTAACAGTCTTTTTTTTTTTTTTTTTTTATTTAATGCCCCACTTAACAATTTATTCCTCACCCTGCCACACTTCCTGACTACTCTTTAATTAATCACTATATTGATATACAAGCAAACCAAAAAAAAAAAAAGCAATTTGAAAATGCTTTACTTATCTTTAGCCAAAGTCATGTAATGCGCTGGCCCCAAATCTTCTCTCCTCCTGTTTACTTCCTGGTCCTTCTACCAATGGGCTGTCATGGCACTGAATCAGCTGTCCCCCCCACCACAAAACAATGGCAGAGTGGGACCTGGACGAGGGACTTAGTCAAGCATATCTGGCTTCACAAGGAGAGGGGGACTAATAAGAATGGGTTAAAAACCGTGTTGTAGAAAAATCATTTTCTGTCCATCTTTACAAGCATTGTAGAAGGCTGGCTGCGTGGTCGGATAGGACCCCACAAAGAAGCCAGACAGAGGACATTAGCGCTGAGACGTCAGAGACGTTGCATTGCTGGACTGGGGGAGAGTATAGTTATGCTTTAAAGTAGCTTTTACCAAAACATAAATAATAAAAAAAAATAGAGGAATAAAATTAACAGTTTGCAGAGCTATGCCAACTACAGAATCAGGGGGGAGTGTGCGTGTTGGATGTCTACATAGTGCTCCTGCAGCACTGTGGCTCCATTTGTCAGCTGCTGATCACTATTGTGTCCCTGGGAGAAAAAAATGGGGGCATGGGCAGAAAGACAATTATTATTTCTCTTTCACGGGGTTTATCTGATTTTTTTTTTGTAACGGATTTAAGCCCTAATAGTTAGCAACCTCAACCAGTTGAGGACACTCAAAGTGTCAAAGTGCACAGGAAATGTGTAACGTGTAAATTTTAGAATTACTGATCTCATTAGAAATAAAGATGAAGGCCCAAGACGGACTTTAATAGGAAAGATTAAGATTACAAAATAACTAAAGCTGGCCACAGCTGGATAGAAATTCAAAACGAAAATTCTTAGGAAAAGTCTTAGGAAAATTTGTAAGAAAATTCTCAGAACATTTGTTTGTCATTCAAAAGATTTTGCTTGCATTAAACAATGTGATTTTAAAATGAATGAAAACCACATACACTGAATTTTTTTTGTCACAGTGATTGAAAAGTAACATTGATTTGACAACTAATGAGAAGAAAAACTTTGTTTCCCAAGAATTTACGGTCAAAATTCTACCCATCTATTGCCAGCTTAACTTTCTATATCTCTGAACCTACTGACTATTTTAACTTGCAGTATTCAGCCACAACAACCTCTGCTAATGCATTGATATCATGTGCTCAGTCTGAACCACCCAGGTTTGTGACACCAGAGATAACTACAGTGTCCTGATTGCTACCCACACCAGGGTACACTGTCACAGATCAGTGCAGTCATCCTGTGTCCTTGATTGCTAGCCACACCTATCCCAGTGCCACCAGCAATATCTGTATCTGATCACCGTCACACCAATATCTGACCACCTCACACTTTACACTGTCATCAGTGCAAACAGCAACACCTGTCCCAGTGTCACCAGAGCAGCCAACAACACCTGTCCCAGTGACAGACCAGTGTGCACCAGCAAGCCTGTCCCTGATCACTGTCACACCAGTACAGCATCACCAGAGCCAGCCTAACCTGATCACCAACCAGAAACAGCATCCCGAACTTCAAATGCAAAAGTTCAGATGCCTTTAGATTCTAAGCATGACCCCAAAAAAAGTGTCCTGGCAGCTCAAGAAATGAGACAGGCAGTCAGAACACCATGATTTGTCGGATCTATATCTTTCATACAGACAAAATAATATACACAGATTTGTTTTTTTTGCACCAAAAAAATACAACGGAATACATTTTGGCCTAAATTTACGAAGATAGATTTTCCTTTATTTGCAGTTTTATACGGAAACTAAGAAAAATAAGTTTTTGGGTTTTTTTACTTTATATAGCAAAAAAAAAAAAACAGTGGTGATTAAAATGATCGCAATTTGTTTTTAAATGAAACCCACATTTCTCTTTTAAATATCACCAAAATAAAGCTCTGTCTAAAAAACAATTTATAGAGAATTCATGTGGGTACAGTGTTGCATGAATGAGTAATTGTCAAAGTGTGACAGCACTGAAAACTGAAAAACAGCAGGAAGGAGGGTGAAACAGTCCACTCTTCAAGTGGTTAAATTCAAATATCAGCTTTATTAATTGAAGTCTGGTTTGGTTAACCCCCTCCCAAACCTTTCTATTGGCAGTATTGCCACCTATCACATTGGTGGATTAATAGGGAAGCTTTGCAGACCAAGGGGATTTCCACATTCTAATATCAATCTCTCTAGATTAATCAAGTGTTTTAACATGACACTTTGAATCAAAATGTAACAGGTGCATTATTTCATCATTGGATCAGTTAAAATTGCCCTAATCTCTGATTTTTCTGCATTTGTGCAACTGACATATGGTACATCATTTTTAAAGGGTTGGCAGACCCATAGATGTGCAGTTTGAGCATATATATCTATGTATAATCATATATACAACTAAGAAAAAAGTTAAGTTTAAAACATGCATAGCTATAAAACATTAAAAAGGCAATACTAAACATTTAACATCTTATCACAAAGAAAATATAAGTGGCAGATTTTTCAAGGACCACTGCAAAATATCCATGTAGTATGAAAGCTTTGCAAACCCACCTTAAAGTAACAAATATTTCACTATTAATTTCTGGTTGTACTTAACAGCAAATAGCATCATTCCCATTAACAGAAAGTAATAGAACAAAATAAAATGTAAAAAAGTGCTGGCTAGAAATGTACATAATTCTAAACATATTTACCTTTTGATATTTAACAGTGCCCAAGGAATTCCTGTTGGAGTATTGAAAGCAGGTAACAGTTTTTCTCCCAGTTCCACTGCTTTTCTTCTAAAGATCTAAAAAAAGATTCAAGAAATATATCAGTTCATGAAAAAAAAATTACATCAAGACTTAAAAGGGGAGCTGCAAGACACATTTTGGATATTTGAAATGGAATATTTTTACTGGTATCTGTGTCCCTGGTGAGAAAAAAAAAAAAAAAAAAAATCACCTGCCCCTCTTACTAATACCATCATCAGGAGAAGAAAAAACCCTAAAGAGGAAATGGGAAGTAAAAAAAAAAAAGCCAACACCCATGGATTCTAATGCCCCAAAAAATGAAAAACCGTAATAGTTTTTTTTAAATTCTTAAAATGCTTTTCATGGTGTACATTACAGGTCACAGGATAAGTATTCAGGTACAATGAGTCATGCAACTACCTTAACCCTGTCCCACTCCCAGCATGCATTAGTTTTGTTAGCAAGCAATAGTAGGATCATAGGAAAGAGAAGGGAGGGACTGGTGTTCTGTAATGTACTGCGTGAAAGGGGATTTTAGGGCAACTCAAAAAACCTAAGATTAATCATAAGAAAAAAATCCTGTTTTAATCATACATTACGGGACACGGGATGCGTTTTCAGATAATATAGGGATGCTCAAAGGCAGTCAAATTGAGGGGTTGGCAACGCAGCAAACAAAATCTAACAGGCCCGCAATAAACAGAAGGGTAAATGAGGTGGCTCAGGGCCTACAGAGCCGCCTGAAGAGCCTTATGACTGATGTTCAGGCCACAGCTGATGCCAGCTTTCATCTACTAAAACTCAACGAATTTGAGAACATGACCAGGTGGAAACCTTGCAAATCTGATAAGCTGAAAAGCCAAAGAAGCTCTAACTGAGCTAGTGGAGAGCACTTTGACTGGAAAGGGGGGACCTTGCCCTTGAGGCCATAAGCTTGAAAGATGACCTGTTGAATCCACCTAGCAATAATGAAATGAGAACTGAGCCGTCCTCTAAGGGGACTTTCAGGAATGAAAACTAGAGTCACACAGAAGAAGGCAAGATGTAGCTGAGAGATAAATTTGAAAAGTGCATACCACATCCAGACAATGAGAGAAAAATCTAACCTTGAAGAGATGCTGGTAAAGTTGACAAGAAGCAGGGTGGAGGCAGACACAGAAAATCTAGTGAATAGCCCTTCAATACAATGTTCTAGATGAATGCAAAAATAATCCTACTCTACTCTAACAAGTTGAGAGAAATTTGCTTCAAGACTTGGTGGATTTGGGGTCCAGTGGAACAGAGTTTCAGGCTTCTGGAAGTAGAGGGTTTCCTAGATGAAGATTTTCCCTTCTTTTGTGGCAAAAGGTACATTCTACCCCACCGACTTTGTAAATTGTCCAGGGATTCGCCAAAGAGGGCATACACAGGAGGCGTTTCTAGCACTGCTGCTCCACAAACCAACATTGAGCCAAGGGGTACTCAAGAAGAAATAAATACAGAAAATATTGTGCCAATTATCCACCAGCCCATTCACACAATAAAGGGAAAACCACAGGCCTGTGTGCTCCAAGTCGAGGAGGATTACAAGATCTGTTAGGCTAGAACCAGGACCCCTAGATACATTTTGGACCAGATGTCTAAGGTCTGGCAAACGGATCTGACCTCAAATGAAGGTCGTAGTGCAGGGACCACTTGGGACAATAGGGTATTTTCGCTCTCTTTAAGCACTGGGATGTCCTCCACAGAACAGTCAAGTCTTGTGAAGAACAGGAATAGCCAGATACACTGGACCATTTTTAAGGAACCCCTCCTCAATAGGCTATTGCTGGGCAAAATGCTTTGAAGAACACCTTTGCAGGATTAGGTCAGCCACTAGGCCAAACAGACTACAAAAAATTGTCAACAGGCTGGTGGCCCTTAAGAGAACCCCAGCTGGAAATTTTTGAGACAACTGAGGGAGGCTAATGCAAATCTAAGCCTATGTGGACTGTGTGAATAACAGAGATGGCATGTTTAAGCACGGGAGTTATATTCAGAGACTGAGCCTCCTCATGTACCAAACTCATCCATAAGAGATGGGGTATTTTAATCCTCATCATTTGCAGCCACTTGGAATCAGAAGGACTTTGTAGAAGACGCATCCTTGCATCCCCTGCATTCAAAGTCTGTGATCATGGGAGTGATTTTGCTCACTACAAAAACACAGAGCTGTCACTCTTAGGGTGCTGAGGAAGACTGTCCTGAGCGTGGAAACTCTAGCAGGGTCCAGGAAGATTGCATGAGGTCCATAGACTGCAACGCTGCCACCCTTGGGAAGTCAGTGAAATGGGATGCAGGAGAGCCCACAGGACTACTACACTGATGCCCAAGAACCAACAAACCGCTAAGGTGTAATGTGCAAACTGTGTACGATGTAAGAGGATCTTAGAGACTAAGTGCAAGGATGAGAGGAGTCAGCTTGCCACCTGGGACTATGCCCCTAAGAAGCCCTGAAGCGGCGGTGCGGCTTCTGGAGAGGGTGAAAGACAGTGAAGGTGCTTGCACAGTTAAATAATCATTTCCCACAGAGAGAGTAGAGTGGCTGCCAGGGACCACTGTTGAAATGGGCTTCAGAGTGTCAGGAAGGGGAAACAATTGATGCTAAATTTAAAAGCTGTGGCTTTTGTTACTAGCCCCTGACCATAAATTAAAATAGTTGACGGAGCTCTGGTATAAACTCCTATGGGGGTGCAACATGGGCAGTTAGTAGTGCATACCAAGCTCCCTTACAAGGAAAGGCCCCTACTAACCCGCAGCTCGTAAATGCACACTGGCTGGAGTGTGCACCACAGAACCTGGGTGAACATACCCCCTTCAGACAGTCTACACCCTTAAGGTGGGCATATCTCCTTATGGGTCTTCAGGGACAGGGTTTCACCAGATGGGTGGACCACAGCCTTGGAGTTGTAGACCACTCTGCAGCTAACAACATGTTGCACCAAGTACGTAGGAGAGTGCAAAAGGCAGAGTCTAGTGCTCAAAGGACAAACATTACAGGTGAGCCCTGCTGCTTCTTCCTGAGGGGTCAAGGCCCCCAGGGTGGAGCTGAGGAACAGCCAGTATGGAAAAAGCAAAAACAAGCCCCAGTTGCTCTGAAGCTTCTGAAGAATCTTGGTAGTAGAAAAATATATTTTGCTAAAGGGCACGAAAAAAAACCCTGAAGCATGCAGGGAGTGAACAGGAGTATGATGGGCTTTCCACAGAGCTTTGTTAGTAGGTGTCTAGTATCCCTGAAAGTATCTGCCTTAGTTTTTCTGATTAAGAAAAAACATTTAACGCTACATTCAAAAGGAATGAAAAATGCTTGGAATATGACAGTAATTCAAAATGTATTATAAACAGATGAGACAAAAAAGTGTTGTCGTAATCAATCACAGCACTGTCGAAATCTAGCCAAGTCTTGTCAAATGTAACCCATTTGACGATTGATGTAAATTGTAAATTAAGGACTTCACATACAAAATGTTTTTTTTTTTTAAACTGTCCAGCCTGTCAATGCCAGGCAGCCTCTCATCTTTTATGCTTTACCCAATAAAGAAAAAATAACACAAGAAGGGGACGCATGCGCGGCTGGCTCCCGAATGGACGTCTGCTGAGCTCCGCTCCGTCCACCCGCAGCTCACACCGACCCTGAGCATACAGGCAAATACATAAAGGGTGTACAACCCTCACCTGACATGCCTCGCCGCCGCAAAGCTCCTGAGCAACCAGGGAAACTTACCCAATTCTTCCCTGCTGTCTCGGCAGGGATCAAAGATGGCGCCGGCTGCATGGACACAGCACACAGCAGCCATGAGGGGGACAACAGATCTTAGCTGCTGCATGACAGACTTCACTCTCCTCTGTATCCTGGAGACCCAGTTGAGTTATCTCCCCCTCTGTCACCCACCACTAGCAGCCCAGCAAAATCTAGACCTCGTCTAGATTCAGACCATCCAACTGACTATCAGCCATCCCTCTGCTCCGCATACCACAGAGCCATCTTTAATAGAGTCCTTCCCTGCCTCAGATCAGCCCATCACAGAAATCTGCATGAAGAACATGCTACTATCTTTTACGGCAGACACTACATAATGATATAACCACATCAGTATCCCAGATCTCAAATGCGGTCCAGCAACAAGAGCACAGACTACTCCATATTGAGACGAGATTGGGAGATGTAATTACAGCGCATAACGACTTAATTGACGCACACGATGACCACACTTCTGAAATTGTGCAAATAAACCTGAAGCTGGCGGACCTAGAAGACCGTTCCAGACGCAATATTATTAAATTCAGAGGCATCCCTGAAAATATCACTAATGATTCGCTAACTGCATATCTTCAACAATATATGAAGCACCTCATACCATCTCTCTCAAACATGGAGCTCGCCATAGATCGAGCGCATAGAATACCTAAACCCGCATTCCTATCAGCGTCCATCCCCAAAGATGTCCTGGCGTGCATTCATTTTTATCATATAAAAGAAAAAATAATGACAGCAGCCAGAAACCCCCCCCCCCTCCCCAGCTCCCGCCATCACATGCAAATATCAGATTATATGCAGATCTGTCGAAAGCCACTCTCCTTAACCGCAAAAAGATGATCATCACCAAGGCCCTACGAAACCATGGAATAGGCTACCAATGTGGCTTTCCCATCAAACTAACCATCAAACATCAGGGAAGAATACACACGATTAAAAATCTAGAAGCAGGTATTGCTTTACTGAAAACATGGCATATAATACCTGAGGATCCCCACCAACCCGCCTCTACTACGACAGTGATCTTCTCACCCTAAACCCGACAGAAACCAAACAAATACTTACTCCAATTACAGTACTTCATCTCATCACTCCCTCCCTACCTCTGCTACAACGGTAAATCGTGGCATCTCCTTCATACAAGACCTCTATACAACCCATACTTTAGATTCCTTCCACACCCCTCAGAGAAAATTCAACCTTCCCAACAATGAACAGTTTACATACTTAAGAATAGCTCACTCCATACAGAAAGTAAATATCCCATTCTGTCTGAAAATCCCATCCACGGCATACCACTTCTTAAACCGCAGTACCCAAAAAAAGGGATCTCAACATTTTACACTTATATAACCAACTCTCGATTTTCCCTACAATCTTCCTCTCTCTCCAACTGGGAGAAACTCCTTTCTCAACCAATTCTATCACACACATGGGAGAAGACCTTAACAATTACTCATAAAGCATCCCGTTGTAGTTCCCACTGGGAATCATATATGAAAATCCTACATCAATGGTACCTAACACCAACCAAACTCTCATACTACCCTCAGCGCTCATCTGCCTGTTGGAGACAATGCGGAGAAACAGGATCAATTCTTCAGATACTTTGGGCATGTAAATCCCTCAGATCCTATTGGAACAACATTTTTCATCTTCTCACATTAATCGTTGATACCCCAATCCCACCAAACCCGGCCCTGGCACTCCTCCACATAGGGATCGACAAATTCCACAGAGATTCGCGTACATTTATTATTCATACTCTATCAGCTGCTAAGACTAATCTTACTAAGCTATGGAACTCTACTAAATCTCCCTCCCTCTCCACACTTATATCAGATCTCAACACACAATGCGACATGGAAAGGAGCACAGCTCCCATCAACACATCCTACCACCATTTCAAAATCCAATGGTCTTGATGGCTACAGAACCTAAACTGCACAGTAAAAGACTGACAATTCCTCTGCAATTCCTAGACCCTTCATCCAAGACTGGTGCATATCTCCCCCCTATCCCCCTACCCCCCCCCCCCGCCCCCATCCTTCCACTTGTTCCTCTCCCTCTCTATGCAACAACACCCACCACCACCTCAATACGGTTCACACCTAACCGAGCACACCTCTCAGGCCAATGCAACTTAAACATTTGTAAGCCCTAGCCAAATGGTGGGGAACGCACACCACTCTAACGCCTTGTTCTACTTGAATGTGAACTGTATTTCATGTTCTGCAATATTCTTATACCCTGTTATACTGAAATATTTCAATAAAAAATTTTGAAACTTGAAAATAACACAAGAAAAAAAAAAACCAAAAAAACAAAACAAAAAACAGTTTGCTGTAGCTGTTTATAAAAGTATTAGTTGGAGTTCTACCTCAGTTTGTCAGTCAAGTCCATCTAAATCTGCTAGTTTAAACACTACCCTCTCCCAGACTGACAACGATGCTGCCGAAAGCTGTATGCCTTGCTACTTTATCCAGAATGCAGACAGCCCTTGGCTCATATACACTGCAGCTGATAAACTCACATTTAGGAGCTGTTCAGCGTTTTTTTCAGTAGCCTCTGAACTCACCCTAATGTTTTCTTATGTGTCCATGTACACATCTTCGTTTACAGGCATTTGAGTTTACAGTCGTTTTTTTGAACGCAGAAAACATGCGTTCAGCAGTCGATTTTATCAGCATTTCAAATGCAAAACGCTTGTAAATGCGGCAAATCGTGTTTATAAGCATTTTCATTTTTTTTTTTTTTTTTTTTTTTTTTTTAACTCTTCCAGTTCCCGATGCTGTCCAAAGCCTTTTTTTCGTCATGAAAAATGCATGCAAAGTGTTTTCAAGGTACTCAACTGTACAAAACACTGAACACAGGATGTTCCTACCAAGCTTGTCACACATTGTAATGACCAATTCACACCTGTCCCACCCTTGGAAACAAAAGATATGTTAATGAAAATTCACACCTCAAATTCCTCATGAAGACCCCCTGCGAGGTGGACTCACTCCACCAGACACCTTTCCCACCCTTGGAAACAAAAGAAATGTTAATGAGCAACCTAAGCTAATCTCAACACATACTGCTATCTCTGCTTCTACTCTCTGTATTTCTCCGAGTCTGAAATAGTTAATAATTTACCACTTTTCAGTGCATTCTGGGCATTTAGGAGGTTCTCCTGTGTTTATCTTTAAAAGAGCTTCTAAATGCAAACACGCATAAACGTGTTATGCAAACGCGGCTAAACAGATATTTTTTAACATACGTTTTCCAGCAGTCAGTTTCCATCGTTCAGGGAAGACAGGCAGTGTGTTACTGGCTGAATCACCAGGTGAAATAAAGGAAAGCAAGCCCAAAGAAAGATAACTAATGCAGTCACTACACCTAAGGATTGGTAAACTGCAATGTATTACATTTTTGGTTTTGCTTCAGAAGGTAAGGGTGAATGGAATGGAGAACCAAATTTATAATGTAATTTACCATTTACAGTACACCTTTGGGATCACTTTACCTTTGAAAATGACCCCTGGCTTATCTTCAAAGTATTTGGGTATGCCCAAAAACCAAGTGTTCAATTATTCAAACACTGACCACAGCAACTGGCTGCTTTACTGGCCAGTAGAAACAGGCCAGAAGGGACCCAAAATGTAATTAGTGCAGACACCACCGGTTCTCAGCATAATTGAGTACACACCAACAAATTTGTCAGAAAACCTTTACATTCCTATCAGAATCAACATTTTCTATAGGACACTATACTACAAAATACTCCAACAAATGGGGACCATTGATTACAAACATAATTTGTTAATTTGCACATGCAAAAAAAGTATTTTTCCTAATTCATTGAAGACCATGTTGCAAATGTAATACACCCGAATGAAAGTCTTAGGAGCAAAGCAAACTTTTAAAATCCTAATTAACAAAAATTTAACTACAGGGGAGTTTAATTATTCATTTAACAGGTGTCTAGCAGATATTGGATTATAAAAGGGCGTTACTTAAAGAAAATCCCTTCCAATTTCATGCTCTCACCACATGGAAGAGAAATGTCACAAGGCCTGAGAAATAAATTAATTTTTTTGCACAAGAAAAGTCAACGGTACAAGATGATCATCAAAGCTTTAATGATCAGTCAGAATACAGTAGCAAAAGTGATACAAACATTTAACAAAGATGGAACTGCCACCATCTCACAGACACATCCAGGCTGTTTATGGAAGTTAAAGCGGAGCTCCACCCAAAAGGGGAAGTTCTGCTTTAAGCCAATGTCCCCCGCTCCTCAGATTGGCATCTTTGGGGAGCGGGATAGACAGATCCGTACTATTCTATAAGAATACTTAGAAATTTGACAGACTGTAAACATAAAAATGAATGGTTAATTAATATCTGCTCACAAAAATGCTTAAAGCGGAGTTCCACCCAAAAGGGAACATTCTGCTTTAACCACTAGCCTACAGGGCACTTATACCCCCTTCCTGCCCAGGCCAATTTCCAGCTTTCAGCGCTGTCACACTTTGAATGACAATTGTGCGGTCATGCAACACTGTACCCATATGAAATTTTTATCATTTTTTTGAGACAGATAGAGCTTTATTTTGGTGGTATTTAATCACCGCTGGGATTTTTATTATTTCTTAAACAAACCAAAAACCACTGAAAATTTTGAAAAAAGTTTTCTTCGTTTTTGTTATACAATTTTGTAAATAAGTGATTTTTCTCCTTCAATGATGTGCGTTAATGAGGCTGCAGTGATGGGCACTGATAGGTGGCACTGGTAGGTTGCACTGATGGGCATTGACAGGCATCACTGATGGGCACTGAAAGGCAGCACTGATACATGACACGGATAGGAGGCACTGACTGGAACTGATAGGTGGCACTGACTGGCACTGATGGGTGACATTGAAAGGCAGCTCAGATGGGCACTGGTATGCACTATGTGGCATTGATGTGGCACTGGCATGTGGCACTGACAGGTGGCACTTCTGGGGCCACACTGATCATCAGTGCCCTGAAGATCAGTGTACATGTCCTCTCTGCGGAAAGCCGATTACCGGCTCTCCTCTCGAACTGTCAGTGTGACAGCCGATATCCGGCATTTCCGTGTTTACATGTGATCAGCTGTGATTGGACACAGCTGATCACATGACCGAGCCAAAATCTTCGGCTCTTTCCGTGATCCGCTGTGTCCAAGGGACACAGCGCATCGGCGATCGCCAAGCTGCGCGCTCCAAGCCGCGCATGCGCAGTGAGAATGGTAGAATGTCATATGACGTCCTATCAGAATGAGAGAACCACCTTGCACCCGTCTTTGTACTATAGGGCTGGCAGAAGGTGGATAAAGATTGGTCCCCCCACTTCCCATTAAGGATTGACACCTTTAGGGAGTGGGCCAGTCCCCGGGGCCATTCAGGAAGCGCAGCGCTACTTGCGCATGCGTAGTGGGCGCCCGGCTGTGAAGCCGAAAGCTGTCACAGCCAGGTGCCCACACTGAAGATGCCGGCCTCCTGGAATACAGGACGGCTGGTGAAACGGGTTTCGGCGGGGGCACCGTGGGATAGTGGGACAGGTGAGTGGCTGTTTTTTTAAAAGTCAGCATCTACAGTTTTTGTAGCTGCTGACTTACTGTATTTTTCGCTCCATAAGACGCACTTTTTTCCCCCAAAAAAGGGGGGAAAATGTCAGTGCGTCTTATGGAGCGAATGTAAAGCGGCCTGTCCGGTATTTCTGCCGCCACCATGTCAGAATATCGGGCCGACCGCTCAGTTCTTCTCTCCTGCAGGACCTTACCTGTTCCTCGCTCCAGCACTGCAGTCGTCCCGCGGCGGCTTCTGTGACAGCCGGGTACCCACTGCGTATGCGCGAGAAGCTCTGCGCTTCGTGAATGGTCCGGCATCTTCTGGGACACGAGAGGTCCCAGAAGGCTCCGGGCCATTCACGAAGCGCAGCGCTTCTCGCGCATACGCAGTGGGCACCCGACTGTCACAGAAGCCGCCGCTGGAAGAAGGAAGGATAACTCCACGGAAGTGGGAGCGGGTACCTGTCAAATTCGGGTACCTGTTCCCCTCCCTCCCCAAAGGTCCACAGTCTCCGGTCATCCCCTGTACTGTGTCCGCAGTCTCCGGTCATCCCCTGTACTGTGTCCGCAGTCTCCGGTCATCCCCTGTACTGTGTCCGCAGTCTCCGATCATCCCCTGTACTGTGTCCGCAGTCTCCGATCATCCCCTGTACTGTGTCCGCAGTCTCCGATCATCCCCTGTACTGTGTCCGCAGTCTCTGGTCATCTCCTGTACTGTGTCCGCAGTCTCTGGTCATCCCCTGTACTGTGTCCGCAGTCTCTGGTCATCTCCTGTACGGTGTCCGCAGTCTCTGGTCATTCCCTGTACTGTGTCTGCAGTCCATTGGTTCAGAATATTTTTTTTCTTGTTTTTCTCCTCTAAAACCTAGGCGCGTCTTATGGTCAGGTGCGTCTTATGGAGCGAAAAATACGGTGGAACTCCGCTTTAAAGCATATCGCTTTTTTTTTTTTTTTTTTAAGATTTGGATAGAGTTTGGAGGGGGTTAGAACCTCTGCCAGTATGGCAGTATTGCTGTTGGTGTGCATTAGGGAAATTCACTAATTATCATGGTCAAAGTCACTGGGAATAAATTAATGAATGTGAAAATAAATCTAAAATTTGAGGTGCCATCAGAGCAGAAATAGGGAGGAATGGGGAGACTTGTCCTGTGACAGCTGTCTAGGAGGGGATTTCCCTCACACCAGAAATATACCCCTATTGCTTTATATTGAGTCTACATAACACGAGTTAAGGGAAATCTCCCCAATAAAAATTTATTTGTTTTAACATTCCCCCAGTTGTATCTCACTAGATCATATATGCTGTACATATGAGTCCTATAGTAAAAAAAAAAACAAATAAAAACAAATCATATTTTTAATGGATGAAAAAAAAGAAGCAAAACTAAACAGTGAAAATATTCCTTTGCCTACAAACAATGCAGAGAAAAGGTCATCAGTATTTAGTCTGTATCACAGCAGACAGCAGCTGCCTCTTCAATGAGCAATCCATGAATCCGCTGGTAATCGCAAGAATCTTTTATCACGTACCCTCTGCTAAGCTTCAAGCATCTGGTTCCCAATTTTCCTATTACATTTAGTACTGTGTATAGAAAAGCCGCAGCAGCAAACCGTCATTATATTAATGTGTGCTGAGGTATGAACAGAGCAGGTAGCACTTTGCATATAAACTATCCTATGACACAGACTCCATGGGCGTCCTGACTTGCTGTAGGCTGCTAGAGAGAGAAATAGGTTTTGGAAAAAGAAACTGCAATTAGATGCTCATCACTGAAAACCGTGCACGCAGAAGGTGCATTCTTAGCCTCATAAATTTGACTCTCTTTTAATTCTAAAGCTATTTAGTGACTTGATGTCATGACACACTCAGCAAATTGCTTCTTAACCACTGTGGCAACACATAAAGGCAGGTATCAACTGGAGTGACGAGAACTAAAGCTCCCATCTGCCCTTTAATAGTGTTTAAATGCTGTGAGAGCCACTAAAAAAAAAAAAAAAAGTTAAAAACTACAAAAGTACATGGTTTAGATTTTTATTTACGTCTATGTAAAGTAGATATTTTTTTCAGCTGGTGGAGAAAGAAAAAAAAAAAACCCCCCCAATTAGCCGCAGGCACTGTTCAGTACACAATTTTTGGCCTGTCTTCAACAAAAGGTACTGACTTTTGCTGAGCCTGCAGGGCCACTCTATTACTATTTTGGCTGATTCAGAAGAATCGGCTGAAATTCGAACAGTGCACAGTAAGGTTTACCCTACTCAAGGGTTAAAACCTCACTGCTCTAGCTGACTATGGGTCAACATATTCCCAACTTTGTGACTTGGAAACGAGGCACATTTTTCACAAATTGGTTTTCTCTACTAGTCCTCCTTAAAATAACTTAAGCTGTATATCAGATACAAAAAAGAGAGATAGATTAGGAAGGGACAGATGGATTTGGTTCCAAGAGACAGGAGCTATGGGTTGATGCTAAACATTGCTTCCTCATAGACAAAAGAGTTGATAATAAAAAATGCAAGCAACTGATTTTAGCAGTCAAAGGGATACTGTAAACTCAAAATGTCAGGCTCTCTCTGCCAAGTTTGTAGATTTACAGATCAAAATGCTACAAATACATTTTATATTTATTATTCTGAGAAGAGAAGGCCAATTCACATACAAAAAAAGTATAGCTTGCTTTGCTTACATACAACTATAAAATAAAGGATCGGAAGGGGGGGGGGGTGATAGACATAATGACCAGGCCAGCACAGTTTTCAGATTCTAGGCAGGTGATTATTAAATATTTAAACTTATTTCCTTTTTGTAGGTGATGAATAAATGATTTCCTATATTATTTTTATATAGTGCACAAATCTAGAATCCGGTAACAATGTACTCCAGCTCTCATTGAAATACAGCAGGGTATTTCCTCTAGGAGAGTTGAATGTGGGGTTACCACTCAAAACTTGCCATATTAAAGGGTATACCCTACATCAGGAGTATTGAATTAAAATTCAAGGAGGTCCGGTCACTAAAATTTTCATCTGGCCTTGGTCCGAATAGGGTGTGCCCATCAGTATGCCCCCTTACATTAGGTATCGTCCTCAGAGTGCAACTTCACATCATTTATCCCCATCACATCTAGCGTGTCCACCACAGTGCTCCTTTACATCAGGCATTCCCGTCAGAGTGCCCCCTTACACTCAAAGTGCCCCGTTCCACATTACGTGGCCATCAGGGTGCCCCGTTCCACATTACGTGGCCATCAGGGTGCCCCGTTCCACATTACGTGGCCATCAGGGTGCCCCGTTCCACATTACGTGGCCATCAGAGTGCCCCGTTCCACATTACGTGGCCATCAGAGTGCCCCGTTCCACATTACGTGGCCATCAGAGTGCCCCGTTCCACATTACGTGGCCATCAGAGTGCCCCGTTCCACATTACGTGGCCATCAGAGTGCCCCGTTCCACATTACGTGGCCATCAGAGTGCCCCGTTCCACATTACGTGGCCATCAGAGTGCCCCGTTCCACATTACGTGGCCATCAGAGTGCCCCGTTCCACATTACGTGGCCATCAGAGTGCCCCGTTCCACATTACGTGGCCATCAGAGTGCCCCGTTCCACATTACGTGGCCATCAGAGTGCCCCGTTCCACATTACGTGGCCATCAGAGTGCCCCGTTCCACATTACGTGGCCATCAGAGTGCCCCGTTCCACATTACGTGGCCATCAGAGTGCCCTTTCCTCTGATGGATACATTTTATGTTAAGGGGTACTCTGATGGATACATTTTATGTTTTGTGTAATCTTTAGGCCTTAAATAATTTTTTTAAACATGTGCAAAAAAAGCAAAAACCGGCTCTGGCAGTGAAAGGGATAAAAGGATAAGCCCAACACTTCCCTTTCCTGATGAGCAGCCAAACTGTGCTCATTACACTGCAAGGTCTCTCCCCTCCCTGCAGGTCCCTGGGTGCAGTGCTGAAGAATGGCAGGGAGGGGAGGAGGAGATAAACAGTGTAATGTTAAAAATATTAAACGTTTAAGTCGCCATAAAGCCCCTTTTGTTGTTAAAAGCCCCAGATATTCCATAAAGCACCTCTGATTTAAATAAGGTTTTGGCTAAAATTTATTTTTTTCATAGGGACAAGTAGATTGGGACACCAATTTAGTCCCTGGACAAGTAGTTTTTAAAAACATTTCCACACCCCTGATCGTCTATCTCTGCAGTGGAGAATATGATCCGTCATTCCCATAAGAAAAGCACCATCTAGTGTACACCAAGCACATAGCTAGGCACACACTTAATCCTTTGATCACTCTAGATGTTAACCCCTTCCCAACCAGTGTCATTAGTATAGTGATTAGTGTATATTTTTAGTACTGATCACTGTATTAGCGTCACTGGTTCCGACAAAGTGCCAGTTCGTCTAAAAAAAGTCCACCCCAATATTGCAAACCTGCTATAAGTCGTTAATCACCGCCATTACTAGTATAACAAAAAATTCCAGTATATGTACCATAGTTTGTAGACACTATAACGTTTTGAAAAACGAATATACAGTTATTGGGATTTTGTTTACCAAAAATATGTAGCAGAATACATTTTGGCCTAAATTTATAAAGAAATTAGATTTAACATTTTTTTATTAGGTATGTTTTATAGCAGAAATTTTTTATTTTTTTTCACAAAATTAGCTTTTTCGTTTATAGCACAAAAAATAAAAAAAAAAAAAAAAACACAGAGGTGATCAAATACCACCAAACGAAAGCTCTATTTGTGGGAAAAAAGGACATAAATTTCACTTGAGAACAGCATTGCACGGCCGCGCAACTGTCAGTTAAAAACGCAGCACCGTATTGCAAAAAATGGAGGCGGGTAAATCTTCTGGAGGGAAAGTGGTTAAGGCAAAAGGCAGGTAGGCATATAGTTTATGCACACTTTATTTGCTTACATCAAGCATTATGTGGAAAAAAACCACTGCACTAGAGAACAGACATTAACTTAGCTGCATGTTCACCTCTTAGTGGTCACACACACTTGAGCAATAGATCAGTATTCAATTCCATTCTAAAATATTAATAAAAAGCAGGGTCTCAGTATATTTTTTTTCAGAGAGAAATACTCTAACTGTAACAGTTCAAACCACAACATATTCCACTGTGAAACTTTTTTTTTTCCAATATAAAAGATTTTTCAGTGGTTAGGACACTTCTTGGTGACTGTTTCCTATAAGCATCTTTAGAGATTAGCAATCCTTTGTACAACCATTCCTCCCTGTTAACTACTAGTGCTAGAGGACACACACTCTGAAAAATACATTCATATCAGATTAGTCAAGGCAAGCCTTACTTTTGAAGCACTTCTTCACTCTGTCATTAATTGAAAGGGTGACAGTACAGGGTCACAAAAATGCAAAGCTTATTTAAGCCTAGTAAATTCCTGCTGTTAACATGACTTATCCAAAATTAAGTTCAATAGTTTGGGATTCTGAGTTCCTAAAATAACGATTAATATTGAGCTGAAGTGAGCACATGTTGCTAAGAGGTTTAGTAATATGCTACACTGAAAGAAATACAAGTTTTATAAAATTACTGTAGAATGCTTTGATAGTTACTTTTTGAATTTGGGGCATATTTCTAAAGCAGTGAATACAACTTTCACTAAACATTTACTGGTGATAAATCAACTGCTGTCATTTACAGTATGCACCTAGATAGGGTTGCCTGTAGTTAACGTATGATCAACCTCAGGTTCAGCACTTTTCCAATATGCTTCTTTAAATAAGAATAGAAATTTACACCAACATGCAAGTGACCACAGAACATCGGTAGAAATATTTTGTCTTAAAGTGTTACAAAAGGCTAGACTTTCGTTTTGGAAACCTCCATTAAAGTAAAAAAAAATGTCCTAGTGTTTGTATCACCCCCGGTATACTTACTTGAGTACTCTCGTGCCACTGCTGTGCTAGTCCGCAACTCTCCCATCTCTTTGGTCACAGAGGCAGCAGAAGAGACATTGGCTCCTGCTGCTGTCAATCAAATCCTGTGAGCAGGGGGGTGGGGCTGAGCAGCACTGTGTGTGTCAATAGATGCACAAAGCCCAGCTCGGGATTGAGATTGCAGGTGCGCCACTGTGGGAAAGGATCTTAGAGCGCCAGCAGGGGACCCACAAAGAGGAGCAAACAAATGCTGCTGATCGCTCAGTTGTCGGGTGCACTTTGAGCAGAGTGGTGAATGTAACTCACCGCTCTGTGCTCTGCCCCTCCAGCACTCACTGGAGCATCAAGCTGTGAAGGGAGTGGGAACAGTCGGTTCAGGCAATCAGCAATCTGCTGAGAGGCTGAGCCAGCAGCCAGGGTCAGGCATATGGGTGGATCCCGACATTGTCGAGATCCCTGCAGAGTGCAGTGTGGCTCTGACACATAAGCCAACATCGGTCTTTAGCACACTGTCCTCTGAATCTGGGTCACAGGAGTGCAAAACCAAGCGCACTCCTCTGATCCACAAGAGAAGTATGGTCAAAAAAAGCATTGGTTACACTTCTCCTTTAAAAACCTGCCAACCCTCAGGCCAAAAAAAAAAATAAAAAAAGGACCTTCCTTTACATTTGCTTGCATGTAATGGCCTGACAAAAAGCTCCCCAGTGGGCTGTTAGGTTTCCTCTGAACAAATAAAGCATTGCATGGTACGTGTGCTGCTGTCAACATATTAACATCGTCCACATATTCTGTTTAAATGTATAAATGATCAAATAAAGACATTTTAAACACAGACACAGATGTTCTTCTTGGGAACCTTCAGCAGTTTCCCAGAATGCAGTGTTGACAGATAAAATGGACAATATAGCCAGTTAATTATGTGTCTCCTACATTCGACAATTACAATATTTCTAAGCTTAAGGAGGTGACTGTAACTAAAGTTATGTTTACATAATTAAAAATATAAAAATAAAATAAAAAAAAACATTGAGAAATACCATTTTACCCACAAAAATCTGACAATTATTTTGCAACCTATTACATGGCAGTCTAAATACTTACTTTTAATTAATTTTAACACAGCATAATTAGTCAAAAATCAAACTGATTCAATTATCACCTTTGCATAGCTTGCAACATTCATTCTTTGAATCTAAATCCCTTTGCAGCTATTTTGTCCACAGCTTGACTATTTCTCACTTAAAGTGGTTCTAAAGCTTTAAATATGTTACCCCAACATTTCAAACTCCTGATAGGTCTGCTGTACCATGAACTTGTAGGAAAATATAACCTGTTCTCTGTGTATTGCTTCCTTTGTGTGAAATCTCTGTTCTGTTCTGCCATTCCCTCTGCTTTCTTACATGCAGGGGAGATGAGCCAGCAGTGCCTTTGAGGGACACCAGAAAAGGAGGATCAGGGATGCTCTGTGCAAAACCATTGCACAGAGTATGACATGTTTGTTCTTTTTATAAAAAAAAATTAAAGCAGTATTAAACTCAAAATCAAATATTATATTGCAGCTTACCAATTCTTAGATGTTATGGCTGCATTAGTTTCCTTTTTTCTCTTTCTTCTATTTTCCTTTTTCAGAAGTTTGAGCTCTCCAGCAGAATGTATCAATTTACATGGATGAAGCAAACCATTCATCATTGACAGAGGCGATTAAAATGATCAGCTTTTATTTAGACCTTTAAAAACCTTTATCCCAAAAAGGAGAAAAAAAATGCTCTAACTGAAAACTAAAGTGTAAGCTGCAGTTTGGCTTTAATTTGTTATTGTATTCAAATCTGCTAATACATTTAACATTCCCATCCCCTCCAGGCTGACAATGCTGCTGTCTGCTGTGTCCATTTCTCCAGAGTACCGTCTCACTAATACATAAAGATGTGTTACTGGCCAGATCACCAGGTGAAAAAAGAAGGGGAAGAAAACAAATGCAACCACCACATCTAAAATGACTGGTAAGCTAATACATTTATGGTTTTGGGTTTAATATCACTTTAAATCTAACGTTCAGGAAAAAAAAGTAAATCCACCATACAAAAGATATAGAAGATATAAAAAAAAAAAAGGGGAAAACACTGTAGCTGTAACTGACCTGATTTACACCTCGTTGGCTGATGGAACATTATCTGCCTAGCAGCCTCCAAGATGTGTCAATCCAGCTCGCAATCCTCCCCTTTTGGATGTCTTTGCTTGCAGGTCAGCCCATACATCTGATGCTGCCAGTAGGTGGAGTCAAGTGCTGACTATCTAGCCACCCTGCTCAGTAACAGCTTTGCCCAGTTTCTGCTGACAAGGGGCCCACCTGCTCTACTCACTACAGCATTGTTAGGCTTGAAAATGTTTGGAAAGTGCAATTCCTCTTCACACATAAACACACAGGTGAAACTCGAAAAATTAGAATATCGTGCAAAAGTTCATTTATTTCAGTAATGCAACTTAAAAGGTGAAACTAATGTATGAGATAGACTCATTACATGCAAAGCAAGATAGTTCAAGCCGTGATTTGTCATAATTGTGATGATTATGGCTTACAGCTCATGAAAACCCCAAATCCACAATCTCAGAAAATTTGAATATTACATGCAATCAATAAAACAAGGATTGTACATAGAACAATATCGGACCTCTGAAAAGTATAAGCATGCATATGTACTCAGTACTTGGTTTGGGCCCCTTTTGCAGCAATTACTGCCTCAATGCGGCGTGACATGGAAGCTATCAGCCTGTGGTACTGCTGAGGTGTTATGGAAGACCAGGATGCTTCAATAGCGGCCTTCAGCTCTTTTGCATTGTTCGGTCTCATGTCTCTCATCTTTCTCTTGGCAATGCAGATTCTCCATGGGGTTCAGGTCAGGCGAGTTTGCCGGCCAATCAAGCACAGTAATCCCATGGTCATTCAACCAGGTTTTGGTGATTTTGGCAGTGTGGGCAGGTGCCAAGTCCTGCTGGAAAATGAAGTCAGCATCCCCATAAAGCTCGTCTGCAAAAGGAAGCATGAAGTGCTCCAAAATCTCCTGGTAGATGGCTGCGTTGACCCTGGACTTAATGAAGCACAGTGGACCAACACCAGCAGATGACATGGCTCCCCAAATCAACACAGACTGTGGAAACTTCACATTGGACTTCAAGCATCTTGCAGTGTGTGCCTCTCCATTCTTCCTCCATACTCTGGGTCCTTGGTTTCCAAATGAGATGCAAAAGTTGCTCTCATCAGAAAAGAGGACTTTGGACCACTGAGCAACAGACCAGGTCTGTTTTTCTTTAGCCCAGGTAAGACGCTTCTGACGTTGTTTGTTGTTCGGGAGAGGCTTGACAAGAGGAATACGAAATTTGAAGCCCATGTCCAGGATCCATCTGTGTGTGGTGGCTCTTGATGCACTGACTCCAGCCTCAGTCCACTCCTTGTGAAAGTCCCAAACACTTTTGAATGGCCTTTTCCTGACAATCCTCTCCAGATTGAGGTCATCCCTGCTGCTTGTGCACCTTTTTCTTCCAAACAACTTTCTATTAATGTGCTTTGATACAGCACTTTGGGAACATCCAACTTCTTTTGCAATTACCTTTTGAGGCTTTCCCTCCTTATGGAGGGTGTCAATGATGGTTTTCTGCACAACTGTCAGGTCAGCAGTCTTTCCCATGATTGTGATTCCTACTGAACCAGACAGAGATCATTTAAAGGCTCAGGACCCATTTGCAGGTGTTATGGCTTAATTAGCTGATTAGAGTGGGACACTTTGAGCCGAGAATATTACACATTTTTACAATATTCTAATTTTCTGAGATTGTGGATTTGGGGTATTCATGAGCTGTTAGCCATAATCATCACAATTATGACAAATCACGGCTTGAACTATCTTGCTTTGCATGTAATGAGTATCTCATATATTAGTTTCACCTTTTAAGTTGCATTACTGAAATAAATGAACTTTTGCACGATATTCTAATTTTTCGTGTTTCACCTGTACTATGTTTTAATATTTTTATATCTGAAAACTGAGAGGTACAGAAAATGTACCCTGCCTAAAAGGTCATATTTGCATTTCAAGTTACAAACACTATGACAAAGGACAAGTTTGATACTGCCATAATTGTACAATTATAGTACAATTAGAAGAATATACTCATCACTTTATGGCTAGCTATGCCAAACAAACAGCTAAGCCAAGTAATTCGATTTGGTCTGAAATACTGATGTACAAAAGAAAATGTACTTACTGCAGCCGCTCAATCCCAGCTGTGCTCATCTGTTGTAGAGCCCTCATTTAGATATAAATGTAAATCCAAGTGACAGTAAAGCCCTCAGCTCACAGTAACATTCCACTGTCACTTGCAATCCATCTTTCACAGATTAAAATGGAAACAATGTAGGCTCTTTGTATACATGCATTTATTGCAGCCATCAAATTTCATTGTCTGTATAAGAGCTAGATAAAATGCTTTACATGATATGCAAGGCACCTTAAAAGAAAAAAAAATATGGAGAAAGCTGCAATGTAGCAAAATAAGAGTTCACCAATTTTTTCAACATAATGTACCAACTTGAAACATGCATCGCTGCATACATGTGAAACTGTTGCATTTACAATAAGTCTTGCTACTTTTAGGACCCATTCACACTATGGCATTTTTAGTCACGGTTTCAAAAAGCTTTGCAAAAAAAAACAAAAAACAAAAATCGCACAAACAGCATGTTCAGGTGTCATTTCTTCTTTTGGGTGATGCAGTTTGCCATTGTGACGCGCAACAATCATAACAGAACAGCCCCGTGTTTTTAGGTGCCATTAAAATGAATGGCACTTGAACACGCTGTTGTGCGATTTGTTTTTTTAGCAAAGCAGTTTGAAATCGCGGGCAGAATTGTGGTGATTCTACCTGCAATTCAAAAGGCCAAGGCATTAATAGGGCCTTACTATTCATGGTACTGTTAATTTTTTTTTTTTTCAACTGAAAAATACTCCACCAACACTGCAGCTAAAAAAATGTGCAAGAAAGGAATGCTCAATTTACAAACCTATAACACTTTTTTTTTTACCATGAAATGTGTTTGTAAGTTTCTGTTAAAAATAACACCCACTGAGGCAAGTGAGGTTATAATTATAAACGGAGCCTATTGAAATCAATTTAAAAATGGTAAAAATGTTTCCTTAAAAAATAAATTTCAGATACAGTCTTCCACTAAGCTATTTCTCGACTCATGTCGACAATAGTAAACAATATGCAGAATTCATTAACAAATACTTATGGAGGGTAGTTCTATTTAGCAATACCGGTGCCTAATTTAAGTATTTGCACCAATTTCTGTAGTATAATAGACATGTGTGCCACGTTCAAACTACAGTCATTTGTCACTATGGAAGTGAAATTAAATTAAAGCTAGTACACATATTAAAGTAGAACTAAAGGCAAAACTTTTTTTTTCCCATTTGGAAATCATAAAGGAGGGTTGTAAGCCCTGTCAGTTTATTTTGTCATTTATGTTCCATTGGGGAGACTGCCCTTCTTTTCCTGTCCTATGGCCACAATAGGAAGCCAGAGTAAATTCATCCAAAGTGAGGAAATTCCTGGCTGTTGGCAGAACTAATAATAATGTGTTATTCTGCACCAAAGGATGTGGTAAGAAAATGTGAAAAAGGAAAAAATATAAAGTGAATTTTAAATAATAATAAAAAACAACCTGCTACAGTTGCCGCAGTTTAGAAACTGTATCTACCATCAGTGGTGTATTTTGGATTTGTGCTGCCCTAGGCAAGACTAAAATCGCACCCCCCTATCTAAAGTTGTCCCACCCCTTCCTGTTTAGGGCCCACCCCTTCATCTGTAAACTCAACCCCTTCCACTTTAGGCTCCACCTCTTCCTATTAGAGCTCCACCCCAGGAGACAGACTGACAGGATACAGGAGACGGTCAGAGACTGCAGACAGGATACAGGAGAAGGTCCCCGCAACCCCTCCCCTTGCATCAGGATCCCCAAGTTCCCCCTCCTTAAATCAGGGTCCCCGGAGTCCCCCCTCAACATTAGGGTCCAAACCCCCTCCAAATAAATCAGGATCCCCTTTAAATCATGATCTCCTGAGTACCCCCACCTTATATCAGGGTCCCCTCCTTAAATTAGGTTTCCCAGAGCCCTCCCTCCTTACATTAGGATCCCAAAAGTCCCCTTCCCCAATACATCAGGGTCAGTCCTTTACATCATGGTCTCCAGAGTTCCCCCCCATCTTACATCAGGGTCCCCATAGGCAGTTCCTTTACATCTTGGTCCCCCAGAGCCCCCTCCTTAAATCCGGGTCCCCATAGTCCCTACCACTTACATCAGGGTCCCTAGAGTCTCCAACAATACATCAGGGTCCACCTTTACATCATGGTCTCCAGAGTCCCCCCACCCATAGACCCTCCCAATACATCAGGGTCCCCCAGAGACCCAGATCCCCCTCCTTAAATAAGGGTCCCCATAGTTCCCCTCTTCCATTACATCAGGGTCCCAAAAGTGCTCCCAATACATCAGGGTCCCCCTATACATCATGGTCGTCAGAGTCCCCCACCTTACATCAGGGTTCCTAGAGCCCATTCTCTTTAATTTGGTCCCCAAAAATGGACGCTTACCTCAGGGTCCATTCCATTCATTCCTCCAGGCAGCTACACGAACTGGAAGAAGTCCAGTCCTTGCCGCCCTCCTCCTCCTCTGAATGCCATGGTCTGGGGGTGGGGCAAGCACCTGATTGGTTGCTAAGACCACTGATGTCCTAGCAACCAATCACGTGCTTTCCCCGCCGACACTTACAACACAGGGCAGTGGCATGGCAAGCCGTCCCACCGCCTGAACACAGCCGAGCCATGCCCCATCCGAGAACACATGAGAATGCCACCCCGTCCGAGCACAAACGAGTCTGCCCCCCCCCCCCCTCCTGAACACAGCCGTGCTCGCCCAAGCAGCTGTGGTCCAACAGCAATAGAAAGGTGCTCATGCTCCAATGGATAAATAAGACACCTGCCTGCTTCACTACCAATGTGTTCAAAGTGAACCCACTAGTTACATACATACATTACATGTGCTAAATATTGCCACAAATGCTGTAGTGAGATCAATAATTTTAATTGCATTATTCATTGTTAAAGCTAAACTGGTGACCTGTAGGGGATTTTAAAGGGTCAGCTATGGAAAATTTTGGGTACTGAAGTTCATCGCCATTTTATGGACGCAAGCAATTTTAAGGCTCGACGACTTATATGGTTGCTGTAGCCAACCTTTGGGAAAATATAAAAGATGGCTAGTATATGGAGTTTGGATGCCCTAAAATTAACAAGTATATTTTTTGCTAGAAAATTGTACTTTATAAACTGTTGCATTACCTAGTGTAAAACAAACATTTGTAACTACCATCAATTTATTCTCCAAGGTCTCTTCTTTCAGAAAATATAAAAAGTACAGAGTCTGAATACTTAAATCTATGTCTGGTGCAAAACAAAATAACCACATCCAGAACTGAATCCCCTGAAGACGTCAAGTGATCGTGATGGCTTAGGGTAGAGCCTAAGTACCAGGAAGGAAGGAACAGAGATAGTGAAAATGCCAAATGCCTGTTTATTCTTAATGAGACGAGATTATTCTGTTATGCACCAATTATTGCAAGGGACTGGGGGCAGATACAATTTTATATACAATATTAGCCCATCCTATTTCCTTACCAGGTTACAAAAAGTAATGGATCATAAATGTATCAATACTGGGTTGCAATCATTTATGGCAAATAAAGCTTTTATACGGATAAAACACTATGTATGGCGATTTCTCTTTCTATAAGTATGGCTGAGGAGGAATGACGTGTGGGATGAAGGAAGTATTAAGAAGCAGTGTATAACCATTTGAGAAGTGGAATCATCTGACACGCTGAGGAATCATATTGGTCCTGTGAAAGGACGCCTGTGTTATATGACCTCACTTAACGGTTTGGTTATAAATCTCAGGTGAGAGCACATCTGGTGCTGGGTTTCACTAACAACAGTACATTTGGCACGTAAAAGGTGATGATTAGGAATGAAGAAGTAAAAGGCAGTTTATAATACCATTGTGAAGCACAGAAGATATATAAATAGGACTTTTTTAAAATGTTTTGGACTGTTCATATGATTTTTTGAAGAACACATTTGATTGTCTTTTAAAGGGATGGTGTACATTTTATATAGGAGAAAAAAATTGTTGCTCCCAAACTAGAATTTACTAATAAAAAAAAAAAAAAATTCACCACATTAAGTGTGGTGCTTAATTTGTACAATTTACTTATTATTGCATTTTTATGTTAATCTTCACTTTGAAAATACTTGTGTGGTTTTGAAGTTTTTTTTTATTATGCATTTTACAAAAGTGACACTAGATAGCACTCCTAATATAAACTTGTTTTCTCAATCACTTCCATCGACACTATAGAAGAGCTAATAAAAAACACTTTTAATTAATGTAGGTGCATGCTTTTTCTATAGCACATGAAATGGCTTTATCCAGAAAAGTAAACTAATGCCAGCAAGATGTTAGAATGCAAGAAACATGCTTTATCAAAGCCAAATATGCTCTGTAGTACTGGAGTAAGAATAAATCAGGATTCTCAAAAATACTGACATCTAGCTACAGTTAATATAGCTCGACTACAACTCTCATATGACAGCCATTTTCTCGACTATTAGACCGGTATGCAGGTCATCGTAAACGCTTAACCCATTGTTAAGTGTATTTTCTCAGTTCGAGCATGAAACTAGGCAGAAAACAGATTTACATCAGTTACAAAGACATTTGAATTAACTGATTTCACAATGTATTTGAAGCCTAATGATTCCAATTAGAACTGAAAGTGAAACTTTTAGTTTTAGATATAGTAGAGAGATTAGAACACTTGTCAGCTGCTGACATCTACACCCCCACACCATGGAGATTCACCCAGCCTGTTTGCCCTGGTGACTGTTTTCACCAAAAATGAAGGAAAACCACAAACTGAGCAGTCACTGGAACAGGAATATAAGGGAAATCTTCCAATGGGGACACTAGTCCTGTGAATATCAGGTATTTCCCTCACTTTGGAAGGATTTGTCTCTCACTCACTGTTGCGGCTGAGACTCATCTGGGACACAGATGGAAAAAATTTAAATGAGTTATACCCTCCATTACTCAGCTCTACTACTAATATCATATGGTATATGTACAAAACATGCAATGTACTTCTACAAATATAATATATGATCTATGAATAAGGAGTGATTACTAGGACTTCTCAGAATTTGTCACTCCAGTACTTGCATAAACTATTCCATACACTGTATACCCTAGATCGGAGGTATTCAACCTGCAGCCCAAGATGGCTATGAATGTGGCCCAAACCAAATTGTAAAAACTTACTTAAAATTTTTGATTTTTAAAAATGTTTTTGTAAATGTGTTTACATGCGAATACATGCAGCCAAAGAATAAAATTTGACAGTGTCTTTACTGCCCTTTATACGTTTTAATTTTCCAAAGGAAAACCCCCACTGTTTGCAAATCAGGCTTTATTCATATCAGTTTTCAGCAGCACCAATATTTGTGAGCAACTATTTTCAAGGATGAGGCACACAAAGGGCAAAATTAGAATCAAAAAATCTGACGGACACCTTCAGAATTCATTGAGAATTGAAACTCCATCCATCAAACTAGATATGGATACGGTATCAAAAACAGTGTCAAATATCGTTCGTTTTAGGTTGCCTCTTTTACGATAAAAAAAAATTACAAAAAATTAAGTTTTATTACTCAGATAGCTACATTATCTATAAGGCTACGTTCACACTAGCCTTGTGTGCAGGCGGCAGAGAGGCGTTTGGGAAGCGTTTTTACCGCTTCCCAAACGCCTCTGCCAATTCTGCACATTACAGCACATGGTGCTGTTCTAACGGGAGCGTTTGCGTCGCGGCAAAACGGACGCCTCTGGTCGAGTCAGGAGGCTTTGAAGCCTCCTATTCTCGTCTATGGTGCCGCTCCGCAAACGCCCGGCCGGCGTTTGCGGTGCGGTTGCGACGCGTTTGCGGGGCGTTTGCGGAGCGGTAACACCACTCAAACTGTATTATAGGCGTTTGTGGGGCGTTATTAACGCTCAGCAAACGCCTAGCAACCGCCACTAAACCGCGCATGCGGCGTTTGCCGAGCGTTAACGCCCCACAAACGCCGGACCAACGCTTGCCAAACGCTATAGGGGCGTTTGGCAAGCGTTGGTAAAACAGCCAAGTGTGAACGAGCCCTAACAGTGATCATTAACTTCAGTGATCTGCCCAACATTTTCTGCTCATCAGCTATCCTTATTGCTAGTGTATTATATGTGTAACTCAAGACAATTCCTCTTCAAGTTTGGCCCAGGAAAGTCAAAAGCTTGGACACTCCTGCCCCAGAAGGAACATATTACTGAAATGGGAGGAAAAAAAAAAACAAAAACGCAGAAAGATTGATTATGTGTGGGACCAATATACTGTACATTTTCTCTAGGAGAAACTGACTACTTTGGATTTTTCCACTGGTTGGTCACAGATTAAGAGACTGTAGTAGTAGGTTAAACTGTGGGAGATGTGTAAATATAGACAAAGTAAAAGCTTAGGGGAAAGCAGACGCTGACCCTAGATAATGCCTGAACAAAGATGGCACCTACTCCTGCGGGTAAAAATACTAAAGCGTTTTCTAATGGGGAACTCTACATAACTTTAAATTCTATATTTGCATGTTACTTGTAATTTGTGCATTAAACATGAAAATAAAAAAAACGGAGGCTAGGTCCACTTTAAGAAGGCAGAATGCAAGAAAATATGAAATGATTTAGTGCACGTTGACCTTTTAAATGCTCAGGTGCAAATTTATACCAACACGTGATTATATTTTATTCACTCAAAACTATTAAAAATTTGCCTAGGGCAAGTGTGCAACAGGTGATACCCAACAGGCATAGTCTGTAATAGATACTTCCTCAAAGCTGACAGATGTTTGAAAGTAAATCCATGCTGGTTTTCATCACTACGCATTAGGGATCCAGGGCATGGGCCACCTCTGTGAAGGGGAAATAGTACTGGGAAAATCTAATATATTTCTCACTTACTATGACATATTAAGTTAACACTGGTAGGCAATTTATACAAGAACACTCTAAACAGTACTCCAAGCAGAATAGAAAAAAAAACCCTCCCGTTATCTAGGATATGATTTGAAAGATTATTAAATGTATTTTAAATAAAATTTATCATAATCGCTAAACACCAGAGAAAAAACACAATGGAGGGAGTTTCTACATACAAATGGACTTGAAATGAGCATCAATGCACAATAGCGGATAATGAAAAAAGATTTTTTTCTTTAATGTTGTAAGGATACTCTTTCACAGACTAGGGTTTATGCTGCTGTCAGGACATGACACAAGAAACTAAAGTTGCAGCAGTATTGTGTTGTTGCCTACCTTGCTATACAATGTAGATGAACACAATTACAATTCTGCCAGGTAAAACTGTTGACATGTGCATACTGATTATGTATTCAGTCAATTGGCAGGAGATCCACTTTAAGATTTCAAACAACCAAACTTTAAGCCCTGGTTCACACTGAATCCGACTTTAAAAATGATTCAAAACCACGTCAGTGCAACTTGGCTGACATCTGTGCTACTTCATGCACAGAGGTCTATGCAATCCGCACCTGAAATTCCAAAAAAAAAAAAAAAAAAAGAAGAAGTGCAGGAACCTTTTTTTTCCCCCCTTAAAATCGGCACCGCAAAGTCAGTGTCACACTGATTTGAACGGTTCCATTGCGGACAATAGGGTGTGACTTGTCATGCCATTTGAAACGGTCTAATCACATAAGTCACACCAGTGTGAACCAGTGCTTAAGGGGAGAGAAGAGCCTGTGCAAAAATTATATAATGAAGTCTAGAAAATTTGTCAATCGGTATTAAATTATTTGGACGTGCACCAGCAAATGTCAATTACTAATGCTTACACTACATGTTACCGGATGACCCTGGTTAAATCAATATGAATTTACACCTGTGCAACAAAAGTATTTAACTGTTGGACATACAAGCTATAAGCAAATTCTGCCTTTTAGTTAAGTTCCCATTGACACGGTTAATTTTTTTAGCCATCTGTAAGGGCGTAATTTCTCCCAGTGACCACATGTGTAAGCAGCATTCTACCCACTGACCATGACACGAATATATCATGAGTAGTAGATAGAGCATTTTTTTTTATCAGGGGTTCCCTGAGACCAGAAAGTTATTTCAATGGTTCCTCTATGATGAAAAGATTGAAAAAGGCTGCTTTAGTTGACAAACAAAAAATATACAACGATATCCCTATCCCTGCACTGCTCAAAAGTCAACTGTGCTCATTTCAAACACAAATCCTAACAGTTTACAATACAATCTTGATATCCAGACAAGTGGAAGACTGATACCACCTAACAGGAAAAAAAATATGATTTTGGGCACAAGATTACCTTGGGGGGGGGGGGATTTACTAAAACTGGAGCACTCGGAATCTCATGTAGCTGTGGATAGTAGCTTCTAACTTCAGCTTGTTCAATTAGGCTTTGAGACAATAAAACCTGGAAGACTGAGGTCCCCACGAAGCACAAGGTGCTGTAAGGAGAAGGGTCTGATCCAAGATATATCTTGAATAAAGGTTTTGACAAGGTAGAGCCAGCCCATACTTTTTTGAAAAAAATAGACAAGGCTGAAAACTGTTCTTTCCAAGTGCTTAAGTTCTGGTCAAGTACGCACTGTAAGAAGGCCAGAATGCAAGGCACAGAGCTCTGGGGTTGAAGAAGTGCCTGTGTTCACACCAGGCAATGGAGAACTTCCAGATAATAAATAGTAATTCTTTCTAGAATTGTGTTTGGGGTTTTTTGCTTTTAGTAAAATAGGAATGACAAACACCCCTCTGTTCTTTAAAGTGGAACTAAAGGCAAACTTTTTTTTCTATTTATGATAGAGTAAGGGAGAGTTATAACTCCTTTCATTTCTTAAAATGTTTTTTCTTTGCTGTCGGAGTCTCATAGGGAAGATATCTCTTCACTTCCTCTTCCATAGACAAAACAGGACACAAGCGAAAATGCCTCCAAAAGTGAGGGAATGTCGGAGTATCATCTTTGTCACTATAATTAGTGTCCCCACTGGAAGATCTCTAATATTACTGTTCTGAAATTGACCCAAAATTTGGGATTTTCCTTTACTTTCATTTTGGATGATAATGGTAAATGGGACAAATAGAGAGGGTGAATCATTCCAATGGGGAGTGCAGACAGCAAGTAAAAACTGACAGGAGTTGTAATCCCTTGCTTCTCTATCCAAAAATATTAAAAAAAAAAAAAAAACACCTTTTGACTTTAGTTACACTTTACGACTGGAGTTTTAACAGCCATGACATTTAAGCCAGTGACTGAGAAGCAGGATGGAAAGAGGCCAAGAGCAGTAGTCTAAGTGCATGTGTACCTACTGGGCCAATTTGGTGCAATGAGAACCACAAGTTTCCATTTCTCTATTTTACAGAGCAGGTAATGCAAAATTAGCACTGGAGGAAAGGCATAGATTAGAGATCGAGGAATTATCAAAGCATTCAGTGCCAGAGCTAAAGGATCCTTGGTCCTGGTCACAGACAGACGTAACTCATTATTGAATCTGCAGCCAGAATATTCACAACGGGGGGTCCCCCATCTCTGATATATCTGAAAATGGCAGGGTGAAGAGCACGTTCACCTTGGCCCAGGCAGTGATGGCTGAGGCAATACATTTTCCAGTTGTCCACTCCCGGGATGTAGAAAGCAGAGTTTGCTGAACAGTGTTCTTCTATTTGTAAAAGGCTGATTCTTTCAGGGCTGCATAATTCCTGGTGGCATCTTGGTGATTGGCATAGGCCACATCCATGGCATTGTCTGACTATACCCCGATTAAGTGTCCCTGCAGAGGAGGGGAAGGTCCAGTGCTTCAGAGCAAGCTTTATCACAATGAGCTCCAGGATGTTAAGGGAGAGCTTGGCTTCCACTGACTACAATGTTCCATGAACTGTGAGAGATTAAACCACTTTTCCCCAGCCTGAAAGACTGGCATATGTTATCACTTTCCAGTGATCTGGAATGAACGACTTTTCTCCATTGTTAAGGCTGGGCTGGAGATCCACCAAGATAGGAAATGCTTTGCTTGGCTGGATAGAAGCATGGGTAGAGAAGAAGTGTGCTTGTTCCATTGCAAAAAGAATTCCGGGCACAGAGAAGAATTATCTTGTGGACGTTTGCAGATAGCGGGGAAAGGAGTCCTTCAGAAGAAGGTCATCTAGATAACCTGTGACCTACATGCCCTGAGTTTTTAGAATGGTGAAAAGTGGTGCAAGGACCTTAGTGAATTTGAAAAGCAAAATGGCAGTGTGCCAAACTGGATATGATAGTCTCTTAATGCAAAAGCGTATAAAACGCAGATGAGATGGATAACTGGGAATATGCAGATAGGCATCTTGGATGTCTATGGATTCAAGTATTCCCCTTGCCTCAGAAAGGCAATAACTCACCTAGAAGGCTGCTTGAAAAATTTCGGAATTTGCAGGTATTTGCTCAGCAATTAAGGTCCTGGATAGGGAAATTTCCCCAGCTGGGTTATGGCTTTGTGAACAGGTTTGAATAGAATCATTTAAAACTATCCTGTAGAGCTAGTGCCACAACTACTCCCTGGGACAAGAGATGATTCAGAGCAATCTGCAAATCTGACTGTTCTTGGGTATATTTTGGCTGATTTGAGAGCGGAAAGTGGTGAGTGATTAGAGATTTGATCTCTATATTGTACCCCTTTGAAACCACCGATGGAACCCACAGCTCTGGGACACAGAGGGAGGTAACAAGATGTCCCTGGGCACCTGCATTTGTAGGCCAAATCTTGAACCAAAAGGAACTACTGAACCTAGGTTTTGAAGTGGATTGTTGAGGTGCTCTGCATTTCAGAGAGAGGTAGGGACTCCTGGGGGGTGGGGTTTGAATCTTCCACAGTGGAAGTAGAACTTTCTCTCCTCTGACATCAATATTGAATTTGTCAAGTGCCTCATCAAAGAGGAGACCGCTTTCAAATGGCATGTGTGTACACAGGCAGCTTAAGTTTACCAGACCTTGAGCCAAAGAATTCTGCTCATGTGAATGGAAATCAGAGACATTCTGGAGACTTGCGTCGTAACTTGTTCTAGGGCATCCACACAAAATAGTAGGGCAATAGGTAATTTTCTCAGTTAAAGTACGGTGCTGGAATAAAGAATTGTGTTGGTTCATAGCCCTAGCTGTGGTTTGACAGACAGAAATTGAAGCAATAGTTGATTGCAGAGCTGGGCCTGCAAATTTAAAACTTTAAGAGCATCTCAAAACTTCCTATCTGCAGAATCTTTGAATGAAAGAACATCTTCAATTGATACAGTGAGATGTTTTTTTGTGAGATGTTTGTTTAGGACTGAAAAGGCAGGGTCTACTATTGGAACGGACCACTTTTTTGTGAACTTTTTTTTTTTTTTTTTTTACTGGCTAGAGCTCAGCAATGATTTTTGGAAGGTGGAAAAACTTTTCTGGATTGACCCAGCTTTCATAAATTGCATATTCCATGTATTTGAGAATGGGGCCAGAGGGCCATGGCAAGATTAGGGAAGTTTCAAGTGTGACAATGCTGAGAGCTTTTACACACAACATAGTGAGCATATGCACATTGGCAAGAATATTACATGAAGGTTTCAGGTTCTCTTCATTCCCTTCTGCATCCACCTCTTCTAGCCCAGGCATATTGGGATCCAACTTGGGTAGAGATGATGGAGCATGATGTTTTGAGTTCTGCACAGTGATGACTGTATTAAAACCATTAGTAGTCCTAAAAATTGTGAAATAGTTGCAGAAAAGTCTGCATTAGTCAGGTAAGCCACTTGCGGCATGCCTAAGATAGAGCTAGAAATGGAGGTAGACACCAGTTGTAAAACTGGGTCCTGCTCCAGTGCAAATGAAGTCTTGTCACTTTGTGACTGGGTGTTCGGGCCTTCGGCAGAGCATAGCTTATGTATTAGTGTGTGGAGAGAGGGTAAGCAAGTCTGAGGATGAGTATGTAGCAACCCAGTTGCAGACCATCCTGTAGCCAAGTCTTTGTGACAGAAGGCAGCATCTTACCTCTAGGTGGCAGGGGTGGTAGATTGTGTGATCTTTGGTGTGTTACTACACCTGGTCATTCAGCTGATACCAAGCTCTGAGTGGTTGAATTTTAAGCACAAAGTCTGAAATAAATTCCAAACACAATCACAGTTTTCTATAGTAACAATCCAAGATACAATGTTTCCCTGTCTTACCAGTTCACATAGCTGGTTCATAGATAGGGTCAGTGTGGGCACACACCTGGAGGGGTTTTCACGGTCTCAGTTTCATAAGGATATACCGCAGCCCTGGACTTGTTTAGCACCCTGTGGCTAATTAAACATGTTGCTCAAAGAGCAGAGGTCAGTACCTAGGAAGAATCCAGTGCCCAAATCAAACAATACAAGCTGTCATTACAGTGCAGGGTCCAGGTACAGTTCACAAGGCTTTATGGAGGTTGCACTGATCCAGATGCATGGCTTTTATGCTTATATTAGAAGACAGTGAAAGGTTGTTTGAAGAATCTGAAGAGAAAATAAACTAGTTGAGCTAAGAGTGATTTCTTTGTAAGGGAGCAGTCCATCTTAGGCCACTAGCACAAAAAAGAGGGGTTGGGTTATTTGGGGAGGGCACCCTCAGGGCAGTTTAATGAACATGAGATGGGCTCCTGATCAGAAGCCTTGACTAAAAGCTGTTGGTAACAGATCGGTCAATGTGCTGAGAGAGAGTGGTGCACACACACACAGCACACAACCTCTTCCCACCATGTACACATATGTGCAATTGCTGGGCATTAGGGCTCACCTTTCTTGCCACCATAAATATGCATTACACAGCAGACTAAAACATTACAGGCTGGGACACAGCACTGCGACGGCAAGAAATCAAAGCTAAAACTGCCCCTTTACAAATAAAGTTTTCCCATTTGTGCCCCCTTACAGCCTCCTTAGAAATATCATATGTGGTATGAGTAATTTTCTCTACAAGATCAATTTATTAAAGATCACAGGGGAAAAAGGGATGGACTGCACAGAAGAAAGATGGTTTGAAAAAAACCAAACCATGTACCCACTAGAAACTAGCTTATAGAATATTTTCCCTTTACCTGAGAAAGAACTACAGATTTTCTATTCAACACAATAAGAATGAAGGCCTACTACATACAGAATAGCATAGCAATGTTTCAGGTACAGAAACAAGACCGGTTTAAAAAGTATAGTTTTTGCCTAAGGCTATACACACCTGAGCACTCACTCCCCCCCACCCCTGCCCTAACCCAGTAAAAATATTTAGTAAATCCTTGTTTCACTAATTCTATGAAGAGACTACATAAGGCATGATCATGCACTGGAAGACATTAATTCCAATCAAAGCTATATTTTTATGTGTCACTGATTAAAAGATTCCTAAAAAAAAAAAAAGTCGGAAATATTATATTCCTCATTTTGAATCCATTTCAAGGTCTTCAATGTCTCTTGCAAATGCTCTAAAATTGTATTGTGTTAAAATAGCTTTATGCAAAAATATCACAAAAATCAAAAAAAGAAAAAAAACACTAGGTGAAAAAATGTCATACAACTGTTAAATTGATTTGCTGAGACTTCAACCTGTAAACTTATTGTCTCAGCTTTTTTCTTTAGAATACCCACAAAAAATGGAGATGGATTGTATTCTTGTTAGTAGCTGCCTACTTAACTTCCTGTTTCACAGCCCACTTGATCCAGTCAATACATTGATAGATGAGAAACTCAGCAGAGAGTGCTTCCCACATTTCAGCACAGTCATTACATAATGTGTGTGGGTGTGTATATATTAAAAAAATAAATTATATTTATATTATATAATATATACATATATATACACATACACACACACACACACACACACACACACAAATATATATACATATATATATATATATATATATATACACACATATACATACATACATATATACACACACACACAAGCAACAAAATATAATAGTGGACAGCAAACTTTGTTACAGCAACGATTGCTCAGTCAGTAACAGTAAAGTCAGTCCAGAGAAATCATCCTTTTTCAGGTAACACAAGTTATTTAGTGTAGGTTAGTGAAGTCAAACAAACATGAACGCAGATTGTATGGAATCGTACTATAGATAATATATGCTACTTAATGGCCCCCTCAATGTATTTAAATATATGTAGAACGGTGCCAACAGAATTACAGAGGCATTCTTGCCTTTCTTTTACTCAACACAAAAAGCTCCTTGGGGGTCATCCACACAAGCAGCATGCACCTGTTTCAAAGAACAACATACTGAAAAAGGTGTACTGTTAATAAAAATGGTGCAATTCAAGTTAGCCAGGTACCTGTTGGGAGTACTATGAACAAGGCCTTATCCCAAGTGTCTAAAAGGGCATGTATACTTATTTTTCTTAATTTGAGGTATAGATGTATAGAGAAAGTAAAATATTATATATATATATATATATATATATATATATATATATATATATATATGAGACAGGAGTGACTTATGGGGGTGGGGGGGACCCCTGTGTCAGCTCATGTTCCCTTCATTATGTTTAACCCACCCTGTACCTGTTAAGGGGTACAGGGTGTGAATGTATATTGTGTATTGGTGTGTTGTCCTTTGTTCCCTTTGTTATCTGCCATGTGCTACATCCCATTGTTCTGTGTCTTGGTTGGATGGGGCGGGCTGATGATGTGTTTCCTGTAGCCTTCCCCACTGATGGGGCGGGCTGATGCGTTTCCTGTTCCTGGCTGTGTTTCCCCGCCCTGTGTACATATCTTGTGTTTTGTGTAAAAATAAAGGAGTTGACTTCCTGTCTTAAGAAGAGTCCAGGTGCTGTCTTATTTCCTGCATGATCAGCAGGTGCGGTCCGTGGATTTGTGTTCGGACAGGGAAGCTTCAGTATAAAAGGAAAATACCCAAGTGTGGACTGGGGTCCGGTTCCGTTACAAAATATATATTACACACATATACACACACACACACACACACACACACACACACACACAAAGCGGGGTAACGCAACATCCCCAGTACTCCCCTTTCCTTCACACCCCTGGCAAACTGTTCAGCTACAGGGGCAGAGGTAGGAAGCCTTGTACAAGTTCCCAGTATCTATAATCTGATCTTACACAGGGAGGAAGACTTACCTTTTGTCCCCATATGATGGCATTGGACCAATCTGCAGCAAAAGTGCTGTTCCCACATGCTCCCCATACCTAAAAGACTGTCTTTTTTTTTTTTTGCTCCTGGTGGGTGGACAGAGCTGTAGGAGCAAAGGAGAGATTACTATGCACTCCTAAGGAGCAGCCAGTAAATTAAACTTGTCAGTTTGCCTTTATTTCTAAAAGCACAGGTTTGCTTTATATCCCATTTGCAGTGTTCACTAAAGCCTTATTACAGCCCTATCACAAGTCCTCTTCCCCAACAACACAGGTCTGCCAGCCCCCCCTTCCTCAATGAGCAACCCCTACTGCGCTGCAATTACCAAAGGGTGATAGAGTTGCTGATTATAGTGTTGTAGTTGGGGATGATAAATTATGACTATATTTTTCAAAACATAGCATTCATTATTTTAGGTACTGCAGAAGTTGGCTAAAATTATTACATATGGACAGAAGGAAGAGCAGAATGCTGCAAAAAACAAAAGGTCAAGCTTGCAAAGCCTTATAAAATACGACAACTGATAGAAGAAGAGATATGATTTTTTTTTCTGTTTGCCATGAAGAAATTGTAGTAGTAAAAGACTAAGATGCAACTGTCAAATTAATCCCAGAGTAGCTATTGTAATTACATCCTGTTACGTGCCCTTAAATTTGTCAGATTCGAAAGATATGTATCTATGCTCTGATAAAAGCTGTTCTATCTCCTGCAATCAACCATTTCAGGGGGAATTGACATCTATTCAAGCAACACCTGTCATGTCAGATGACAAACTATTTCCCATAAGCTTCCTTCTGTCAGTCAGTCATGACAGAAGTTCCAACAAGAGAACCTTTTCACAGCAACAAATATTACAGCAGAAATGAAACTGGACAAGACAGCAACTGAAACCTCTAACAGTTTTCTGTGAGCCACTCAAAAGAACATAACTAGTATGGGTAAATTTAAATAAGCCTTTTGTTTTGGTATATATGGACACATCACTTATCAAGTGCTTGGAACTAGTGCAGTCTATGGAGAGCCTCTTGACCATCCCATATGGAGAGCCTCTTGACCATCCCATATGGAGAGCCTCTTGACCATCCCATATGGAGAGCCTCTTGACCATCCCATATGGAGAGCCTCTTGACCATCCCATATGGAGAGCCTCTTGACCATCCCATATGGAGAGCCTCTTGACCATCCCATATGGAGAGCCTCCTGACCATCCCAATATTTTAAGTCCCTACCTCATTTTTTGGTAGGGATGCTCATAGCAATGGGGAGTCACTAACCGATATGTAGATGAACTTGTTTCTACCACTGTAACCAGTGTTGCTAAGCCATGGTTATTCTGGGCATTAGTCCGGGAGATAAAACCGTGTCCTAAAAAAAAGTCAGCCATAGATGGATCAAATCTTGGCCTGTTCAGCAGGGACGGAACAGGATTCCAACCATCTATGGGCAAGCAGACTGCACCCAATTCGATTATTGTACAACTTGGGTACCATCAGCCTGTTGGATTGTTCATGAGATTATTGCCAGCGACTGCAGCCACTAGCAATAAGCACTGTGTTCTCCCAGCAGACACGGCTCCTGCCTCTAAATAGGGAGAACATAATAGCTCTGAGGGAGGGATTCCCCCATTAACACTGCCTGTGTTGGTGGGGGTATCAAGTGATTTTCTTTCATGTCATATACAGTTGTAAAAGCAATCCTCACCCTAGTATGATTTTCTAATACAGTCAGTCTCAAGCTGGCTAGAACATTTTCATAAGGTTTGTACAAACAGTCATATGAAAATGGTCGGTACATTCAATGACTTGACAAATGTTCGAAAGTATTTCAATATTTTATTCGCTTTCAAGATTAGATTTTGGAGTGATTGTAATTTCCCAAACAAAAACCAAACACTTAGAAATTAGTTTTTTCAAGAAAAAAAATTTCCTAATGATTACAAAATCGATTATGTTATTAAAATTATTACAATTTCTACCTAAATTCTACTAGTGTATAGTCGGCATTAGGCTCTGTGTTTAAAAGAATTCTGGCATACTGCATCTTTGATGCACTCTAATTAAAATGCACATTCTTTAGAGTTCAATGATAATGTGCGTAAAACACATGTAAAACATGCCTAAAAAACAATGCACCAAAACAGAAGTGAACCAACCCTTACCATATGTAAGAAATACTCAACTTTGTTCCATTGCTACTATTCAGATTTTATCCTCCAGCCCAAACTTTCCACTACAGGTGCAAAAAACAGCACTTAAAACAAATGATTAATGAAGCCAACTATTTTAAAATTAGAAGAACTGTGTAAGGCACTATCTTGAACTTAAACTGGCTATGTAACATGCACAAAGCAAGTTCAGTATAAATTTAAAAAAAAAAAAAAAATACTCCAAGTCAAAGTGTTTCTTGGAAGGTCAGATCATTTAAAGAAGTAATCTCACTACACATTTTTTCTTCTATTCCCCAGTGTATCTAGCTTGTCTGATTGCCGAGATAGCGTGATTGACAGAGGGCCTCCCTACCCCCACCTCTTTCCAACCATGCACCTAGCAAAGAGATGAATATTTATTTAGCTGGCTGATACCACTCTTTAGTAACCAGGTGCTTTGCCAAGACAGAATTCTTCACTAGGTATGCATGTGGAGAGGACATGTCAATTCCCTGTTACAGTACCTGCGTCTTTAATTAGTTGCTAAGACACAGGCAGCCCCTGTCCCACAGAATCAATTAAACTGGCTGTGCCCGTGTGGCAGGGCCATCTGCACCCTGTCGACAAAGGACACAGTTCAGCAGGGGTTACCTGTGTCTTAGCAACAAAAAGGTGCTCAGAAACAGTGGCCACCTGCACCTTAGCAACAAAGTATCCTTTTCTTTGCCCTGAGCAAAAAGGACATAATGAACCCATGTTACAATTTTATATGGGTATTGTTAATACAATCCAGAGAAAGGGTGCAACAGATATTTTCAAGTACCAAAATTTCTTCTCTCAGGTTTCTTAAAAGATATCCTATCCACAACAAATATATGAATTATGGAGCTGCTTTGCCCACTCACAAGGAAACAGACTCGCTTGACGTAAAGCTGTCACTTTGCCCAATCAGTAAAAAGTAACAGGTCCACCTGTGCTCCCCCATTATCCAATTTACTACCATTTGAACAAATCGCCCAATCCCCATCAATCCACAAAACAATGTTCCATCCACCATGAGTGGTAGGCAATCAAGAGAACCTATTACTGACAATTTCCCTTTACAACAAACCCCACCAGCTACTTACACAAAGTGCAATCAGCACATGGGCACATATTTACATAATGCTTTCTCAACAGAAATATACACTTATACAAAAAAAGCAGTAATTAGACAATCCTTACCTCTTCCCCTGAAAGATAATATGCAGATAACAAACCGCCTACGAAACGGATATTGACTTCAAAGACAGATACTTCTGCATTCTGCAAAATATAAGAGGATAAATGTTAAGTCATGTACTGTACAGAAAGTTAAAGAGCACACTGTTCTCACTTAAGAAATGCATCTTCTAGTACCAATGCTAAAAACTTTCCCAAATGATGTAGCGGAGTCAGTACTGCCTTTCAGTCATTTGCATAAAAAAAAAAAAAAAGGACGACACTTAAAGGCCAGTCAAAATACTACACAAGTTCATTCAATCTTCTAATTTCAGGGCAAGAACAATTCTGTTTTCTATCCATGGCTTTACAATATTCACACGTTAAGCATGATAATTTGGTTTAATCCCTCTCTGCTTAACCACAGTTTTAAATATGTGTCAGAAAACATGGTTCGTTTTGGTTCAAAAATTTGTATTGTAATTTAGGCAGAATAAAAATAAGGATTTTATACATAAAAACAAAGCAACCAGAATATAAATTGCACCGCACAACAGAAAACTCTGTATGCATAGTACCATCAAAGGTGGATTTATTGGGTCTTACTATATTGTTGCATCCTAAAATAATGACATTCTGCTTTACTTTTGTCCTTCTGGAAGGTTTGGAGTGTTAACGGGTGGTGAAAAAAGGGGAAAGAAGACTTGGAAAATCTTTACGAGGAAGGTAGAGAAGAAACTGGGGAGGAATAGAGCTGGCCATAGATGGACTGGACTGAAATACTGCTGGTTCAGCAGGAACCGGACAACTTTTGTTCTATCGGCAGAATGGATGTACAGAATTTGATAGGTCAATCGACTTCTGTATAACCAGTCTGTCAGGGGTTTTTTTCATCCACTAAATCGCTGCTGGCTATAGCTGGCAACACTAATCATTGTATTCTGTCAGCAGGGAAAGCCCCATCAGCAGAACCAAATAACGCTTTGGGAGTGGGTCCCCCATCCACCTTGAACCTTCAACTCACTGGTTGAGCGGGGGGAAAAAAAAAACCAAACAAAACAAAAGTATAAATATAAGGCCTGCCTTAGGCTACATTTGAACCGGCGACTAGTGCTGATGCAAAGGACAATGGCAGGGCATGGGCAACTTCTGATTCCTGCAGCTGTTTCTGCTGGACGTACTTTGTGAGCTTCCAGCAGCGATCACCACAGGTAATCACTGGCTGGGCAGACAGACAGTAATAGCTGCTGCCGCCAACCTCTCATTGAAGTGTACCAAGCTTGGCAGCCACTGCTGGCCACTTAAAGGTGGCTGAAACAGCTGAAGGAATCAGTAGTTGCACATGCAAATGTAGCCTTCAAGAGGGGAGGATGTAGAAATGTAAGATTAGGAATGCATGAAAAACCTATGTATGAAAAAAAGGCAAGTGGTAACAATGATGTAGTCTCAAATCATGGACTTTGTGTCAAAAATTAAACACATAACAAACTAGCTAGATACATATTGGAAGAAGTATTCTATACCTATGGGTTCCAAACCTCACCTGTCTAGAATGAGTTCAGTTCTTGGTAAAATGTCACTGTTGAGCCATATTTCTCTACTTGATGACCGTCTTCACTGTGTTCCGTGGTATATCTAATGCCTTGGAAATTCTTTTGCACCCTTCTCCTGACTGATAGCTTTTAACAATGAGATCCCCCACTGAGCTTTGGAAGCTCTCTGTGGACCATGGCTTTTGCTGTAGGATGCGACTAAGAAAATGTGAGGAAACCTACTAGAACAGGTGAACTTTATTTGGGGTTAATCAAAGGCCCTTAAATGATGGCAGGTGTGTACTGACTCCTATTTAACATGATTTTGAATGTGATTGCTTACATCTGAAGACAGCTATATCCCCAGTTATAAGAGGGTGTGCACACTTATGCAACCACATTATTTTAGTTTTTTTTGTTTACTTCCATCACCTAAAAGATTTCAGCTTGTTTTTCAATTGAGTTGTACAGTTTATAGGTCACATTAAAGGTGGGAAAAAAGTTCTGAAATAATTCATCTGTCTCTTTTTTTTCACATCAAAGCAACCTGACATTTTAACAAGGGTGTGTAGATTTTTTATATGCACTGTATATTACAGTGATAATACCACAAGTGTTGGTAAAGTCCCCCTTTTTTTTTTTTTTTTTTTTTTTTAAACAGGTTTATACTTACCTGACCTGTACAATAGAACTGCACAAAGTGGCCTCAAACAGCTTCTTCTCGAGTCACCCGCCAGAGTGCCTGGCTCTTCCTCTTCTCAGTGTTCCACCATAAGAATTCACTACCTATTGTCGCACACCTGCATGCGTGATCCTAAGCGCCACTGCCTGTGACAAACAGTGAGGCTTGGCCCCACCTGCCACTTCCTCGTCACACGATTTGACTGACAGCAGCGGGAACCAATGGCTCCTACTGCTCTCAGCAAAGTTCGGAAAAGCGTGGAGAAGAGGAGAGAGATGCTGCAGACAGGCATTGTCGCTGGATTGAGATCGGGCTCAGGTAAGTATTGGGGAAGAGGGATACACATACCTAAACATAAGGCAAACAATGTTTAGGAATTAGAACTACTTTAATTCATTAAAACAAGTAGTGCAAAATCGTGTGGAATCAGGATGACTCACAAGAGGTGGAAATGATAGCATAGGCCAGCAGATTACATTAGAAGACTGACTCTCCTGGAAATCTACAGGTCAGGCAATCTATAAAGGTCTGACCGCAACCACCCCAGCTGCCTGCTTCAACATAGCCTCAGAGGAGGGGGTCCCTTTTGCCTTTTCATCTTAAACCCTGACCCGAAACACTGGTTATCTGAAGTTAATATTTTGAAAAACATGGCTTAGGAAACTTTTTAGCAGAAACATGACATTTGTATTATAAAACAATTAATATTTACAGATGAAAAGCTTTTGCTTTCCAGGAAAAAAAAAATTGTATTAAACTGTATCTAAATTTGCTTGTTTGCTGAAAGTTTTTCTTTAGATAAAATATAATTGAGTGGTATAATCCAAATATAAAATTAATAGAAATGTATTGAAGAACAAAGCTTTGTCATACTTCCGTAGCTTTAAAATGGATATGGATTTCTTTACAAGATAATGAATATACACAATTACTATTATCAGTGAGCAAATCTAATGATGAAACAAGCAGGAGTTGAAATACAATTACCTGCAAGCAGGCACGTTTGTTTTTGGTACAATCTAATGACCATGATAATGAAAATGTACTTTGGGTTTCAAAGATATGAAATATGAATGCATTCCAATTAAAACCACATATATAACACTTCTACTTACAAGTCTCCTTTGAAACACTGAGAATATTGCAAGATTAACTGATAAAACAAACTAAAAGTTTAGTAAGTGGTCAAGCTTGGGGCATGAGACTACTGAAAACTTCTAAAGCCATCCATAGTCGGTTCAAATATCAGCCTGCATGGGCAGGCTGAAGGTACCCAAGTTGGTTGATCAACTTAGGTACAACCAGCCTGTTGGATTTTACATGTGATTATTGCTAGTGGCTATTATAGCCATTATCAGTAATCACTGTGTTCTAGCATGGAAAGCTACCTCCACCCGGAGAACACAATGGATCTACGTGAAAAATTCCTCCATCAATGCTGACTGTGGGGGGGGGGGGTATCTAGCGATTTCCTTTCCTTCAACCACGAAAAAATTGCTCCATCTTTGGCCAGCTTAACCAGTGCGGATATAAAAGAGCAGAGGCTATAGAAGGCTTAAAAAAAAAAATTAAATCATAACTTCAATGACTGCACCAAGCATTTCCAGCCAATTTTAGTGGCAAGCAGTCAAGAGGTGGGGTTACCCTGTGACCGTGCCCCTTCGTTTCCTTTAGCGGAGGAGAGAACAGCCCATTCTTAGAGCTATAGTGAAGAAAAAAAAGCAGGTAATTGCATTTAAAAACAATGCCGGGTTTAAATGCAATGACTGGCTTTTTTCCCCCCCTGCACTATAGCTCTGAGAATGAGCTGTCCATCCTCGCCTCCGCTAAGGGGCAGGGTCACCCAGTGACATTACCCAGTGACCCCACCCCTTAGTTTCCCTTAGCGGTGGAGAGGACGACAGCTCATTCTTGGAGCTATAGTGAAGGGGGGATAAAAGCCGGTAATTACATTTAAAAACCGGCTGTGACATTTAGCAGTATCTCACTATGTACACTGCTCTTCTCCTGCCATTCTCTGCCCCCTCCCATATGCAGTACACACTGCCCCCTATTGGCTAAAAATTTCCTATTGTCAAAATGCAGATAGGGCTATTTTCGGCTGATATGTTTCGACCGCTGAAATTTTGGTGCATCCCTAGTTAAAACCCTCCCTTACTTTATCCAAAATGAAAAGTATTTAGTTCCAATTTAACTACTTCCAGACAGCTTGTACAGGTATTGTCACGTACTTGTACATCGGCACCTATTTCTAGGTTCAAGCTGCTAATGCATGCTCCCAGCTTCATCTTACCGACTCCTGCAGTGATTGGACAAAGCAAGAGCATGTCAGCAGTTTTCAGCCAATGATTCATGGCTGAGACCTGCTCTGCTGATTGGTTGTATCCAATCACAGCCCAGAGCCCTGTGTGGACATACACACAACAGTGGGAATGATCTGGGTATTTCTTCTCTCTGCAAAATCAGGGAGAAGGAACAAACAGATTTTTAGTAAAAAAACAGCACATATAAAAATGCAATAACAGGTTAGGCACACACTTAACCCGTTGATTACCATGAGATATTAACTCCTTCCCAGTTACTGACATTAGTCCAGTGACAGTATATAGTATTAGCACTGATCACTGTATTAGTGTCACTGGTGATGTCAGTGAGTCTACCACCCACCCAATGTCAGATTGCCCACAGCACTATCACAGCCCCACTATAAGTTGCAGATCACCACCATTACTACCATACAAAATACATATTACAGTATCCATACCATAGTGTAGACATTATAGTTGCATAGTTAGTCTGGCTGAAAAAAAAAAGACAAAAGCCCATCTAGTTCAACTATAAAAATAAATAAAATAAAAATTATAATCCTACACCCACAGTTGATCCAGAGGAAGGCAAAAAAAACCCAGAAAAGCATGATCCAATTTGTTCCTGCGGGGGAAAAAATTCCTTCCCATAACTATAACTTTCACACAAACTTTTGGGAGCTCAAGTGGTTAAAGGTAACACACCTCAAAAACAATGCTTTCAGTACAGTTGCAAAGCTTTTAATATAAACAACTGTGTTAGGAGCATTGAAATCACTGCAAACTAAGCTGAAACTATTTAGCAACAATTACATTAATTACAAGTTTTCTCATTCAAGACACCTAAAGGTTTTACTCTTAAAATCTTTTTATATTGCCCCAAGCGACTTCAAAGCTTCCAGCTCTGCACTGCTGTGGAGCCAAAGGCACTACAACATTCCCTCTGGTATTACTTCAAAGCTCAGTCTTGCCTGGCTTACCAACTGGTTAAGAAATCTGATTAGGTCATGCATATGAATCACAGCAATATCTAATCCAGCCAGTGGCATCATAACTATACTTATGTCTTAGCACTGTAATCAGGCAGACATGTCAAGTTTGAAAAGGCAGAAAGGTTGAAATAAAACCACATTAAAAAGGGATAGCAGCCCAAGCAGCTTTAATGGCTTTTAAATTGCATTCTTAAAATACATTAGCTCTTCGAAATATCCAGAGACTCCCAAGCAAATCTGCAAATAAAACTTGTTACTTCTGTCTTTTTTCATCTATAATCTAAGACTTCTTATCACAGACCCAAGCAAGTTTGCAAAATAACCTCTTACCTCCGATTATCCTGTTCCTGTGATCGGACAACTGCCATCGCACAGTTCCAGGCCTAAATAAGCATTGCTTTGTTTAGATTTAGTGGTCTGAAGCTACACAGCAGGACTGACAACCACAACAAAGACTTGAGGGATCCCACTAAATTCTGCTTTCTACAACTGGCTTGGATCACAAAGGATGACCAGGTCAGCCAAACTCAAATCTGTTGTAGCTACTCATCTGTTTGTTCAGTAATTACATGCATTCCCCTAGACCAGTGGTGGGCAACCTTTTTTTTCAACTGAGCCAAATCTCGCCAAAACCATGATTGAAATTTATTTTGAGAGCCACATTTTTAAAACTGAAAATACATCTCCCATATAGTAATTCATCCCCCATAGTAATTCATCCCCCATATAGTAATTCATCCCCCATAGTGTAATTCATCCCCCATAGTAATTCATCCCCCATCGTAATTCATCCCCCATCGTAATTCATCCCCCATATAGTAATTCATCCCCCATATAGTAATTCATCCCCCATAGTAATTCATCCCCCATATAGTAATTCATCCCCCATAGCAATTCATCCCCCGTATAGTATTTCATCCCCCGTATAGTATTTCATCCCCCGTATAGTATTTCATCCCCCGTATAGTATTTCATCCCCCATATAGTATTTCATCCCTCATATAGTATTTCATCCCCCATATAGTAATTCATCCCTCATATAGTATTTCATCCCCCCATATAGTATTTCATCCCTCATATAGTAATTCATCCCTCATATAGTATTTCATCCCCCCATATAGTATTTCATCCCCCCATATAGTAATTCATCCCTCATATAGTAATTCATCCCTCATATAGTATTTCATCCCTCATATAGTAATTCATCTCTCATATAGTATTTCATCCCTCATATAGTATTTCATCCCTCATATAGTATTTCATCCCTCATATAGTAATTCATCCCCCCATATAGTATTTCATCCCCCCATATAGTATTTCATCCCCCCATATAGTATTTCATCCCTCATATAGTATTTCATCCCCCCATATAGTAATTCATCCCTCATATAGTATTTCATCCCTCATATAGTATTTCATCCCCCATATAGTAATTCATCCCCCATATAGTATTTCATCCCCCATATAGTAATTCATCCCCCATATAGTAATTCATCCCCCATATAGTAATTCATCCCCCATATAGTATTTCATCCCTCATATAGTATTTCATCCCTCATATAGTATTTCATCCCTCATATAGTATTTCATCCCCCACAGTACTATTCCCCCCCTTCTAGTAAGCCAAGTCCCCCGTGTCAATTCACTTACCTTTTGCGTTCCTCTCGCTGTCTTCCCGCGCCGTTCGGGTCTTCAGGGCGGACTGTGAGAGGAGCCTAGCTCCCCTCCCCTCACGTTCGGCACGCTGCCCCGCCTACACACATCCTGACAGCCACATCCGCGGGCCGGATTAAAAGGTTCGCGCGGACTTTTGGGGCTGCCAACCGAGAGGAGGCAGGGGAGCGGCCGACCGAGAGGAGGGAGGGGAGCAGGCGCCCGGCACACAGAAGAGCCGCATTAGAGTGGGTAAAGAGCCGCATGTGGCTCGCGAGCCGCGGCTTGCCGACCACTGCCCTAGACAGAGAAAAGTGTAGTACATAAATAACATATGGCTCTTGGTACTGGAGATACTGCAAACATACATGAAACAGCATAAGGCTCCATGCACACGGGGCGTTTTAATACCGCTGGTAACGTTAGCGGAGTAAAGTCACGTTAAAAATGTGAGTTTTTCAGCATTTTTGTATTAGCGTTTAGCTGTGTTTTTCAGGGTTTTTTACCCAAAAAATTTATATTTTTTGGGGTCAAAAAAAGTCCAAAAACGCTGGTTTGCCACGATTTACCACGTTTTTCAGCATTCGAGCATTTTACAGCTAAAAAACTCCTCTAGAAACCCACTAGTTCTGGGGGGGTTTTCCAACCAAAAAATGCCCCCACCAAAAAAACGTTGATTAGTGTCTATGTGTGCATGTGATAACATGCTGGGGGGTTTACTAGCTGTAGAAAAAAAAAAAACCCTCAAAAGCCAAAAACAGCAGCTCTAAAAATGTCTAGTGTGCATGAGGATTAATGCACAAACGTTCACCAATTCTTCATAAAAATTATAAATATAAACTACGTTTTTGACACCCAAGTTAACTTGCTAGAAACACATCACAAATTTAAGGGCCCATTTGCAAATAGTTAAAGTACAAGCACTACTACAACACATTACCATTCTTGAAATGCTGATAAGGCCTCTACTCCTTTAAAAGACACGGTAATAAAATAATTGAAAACAGGATAAATGAAGCTCCCTGTAGAATATTCAGTAGGCAACAATTTTCCCTGATCCATGCTTAAGCTCCTTCCCCACCACCCCCTGCCACTAGTGTGCCCTTGCAGCTATGATGGGGCACATACGTGCCAAAATGGCCAGGTGGGAAGGGAGCCACAGACACATATATCCAACATACAATGTTAGACTAAATATTCTACCAGAGGCTCAAGTTCTCTATAACGGCAAATATGTTCTGAAATGGAGGCAATACACAAATATCACTGTACTTTTATATATTGTAGTTATGCTTTTTTCTTTGATATCAGTATCTCTCAGAGTTGGGGCTCATTCACAGCCTGTGTTGGGCTGCGCTGTCCCAACACATAGATTAGGCAATTTACCTACGTCCTATTAGTTCATTTCACTCTATTGCAATTAAGTAATTTGGGCTGTGGGTGCAAGCATGTCTGGAAGGATACTAGGGGCTCTACGGGCCTGTGTACAAATTCTTGGTGGCTGCGGGACCCTACTTGTGCTCACCACCACATCAGTTTGTACTGCACTTTTGGGACTCACCACCTCACCAAAAGAAACTGCAGTGCGGTTATAAAAAAAAAAAGACCAGGATATACTAGGCCGCTGGTGCTCGCTAGTTCACTAAAAGGTAGGGCAGCGCTATTACTGGCACTCTGCTGCATATGAGACAGGTCATAAAATCCTAGCACTTGCGCTTCATGGGGACGGGTATGCCTGATCTTAACAGGGACCTCTTCTTCATCCAAGCTACCTGTTAGGGTGCCTCTGCTGTCTATTCTATATTCATATTTTGAGGCTGATTGTGCCAGGGAGTCTTCCCCTTCGCTCTCACCTGACATGCTCAGAATCCTGTAGTCCTCTTTACTAGTGTACCATTCGTTGGACATTTTGGACTCTAAATTTACAGGTACCTAGAGTGACTCATGGGAAAAAGAGCACCTGGCTGTCAGGGACTACTTGAACCGATACAAAAAAAAAAAAAGAAAAAAAAAATGACTGGCAAGTGCTAACAGAGATCAGGCCTGATTCTGTGAACACTGCAGTTTCGTGTGCAATGTATTACAGGTGACAGTGTTCAGAAATTATTAGAGGCATATTCCTTTAAAAATGTGCGTGAGCACGAAACGCGGCAGGAGAGGAGCCTGCGCATTGACGTCACGCTGCTGGGGCCACACGAAGGTCCGGCAGCCATCTTAGCGAGTTGTTTTATATTGTTTGTTTGTACTCTCCATGTAGATACTCTGTACCTTTAAAAAAGTACTCCACTATCAGCCGATTTTCTCTGGCTCTTTTGTGAGCCAACTCCTCAGGATTTCTCATTGTGGTTTGCATGCTGCTTGGTGTCAACATCCCTATCAGAGATCATCCTGGCCTTCATGGTCCTATGACTGATGGGTGTGCTGCCTGACTTACCTGGGGAAGAAACCAGCTATTCATGTGCATGTTATATGCGCTTCTGGTGAGTGCATATAAAAGGAAATACTTTTCACAGATTCACCAGCACTGGATGTCACCTGTTCACAAATTTATTTTTTGGACTTTTTTATAACTATTGTTTATCGCAATTGTGTCATTTGATATATGTTCACCATCAGTAACTATTCATTTTATATCACCCAATGCTGACCACTCAGTGTCACGGATACCATCATCAGACTTATCAGTATATTAATTCTTGCTATATTAAGAATTCATGAACTCTCACACTTTAGACTGGAGGCGCTGATCAGAGTGCCTCACTGTCTCTGCTTTTTAATATTGCTGCTATTCATTCTATTGCTGCTTCTATTCACCATATTTATGTTTACTGTATGCACATGTTCAGAAATATTTCATTTGATTCATTCATTACTTTAGCACGGCACCTTTTATATTTCAGAAATTACACGGATACTGCACTTCTTGTAAAGGGGTGGGGTCCATTGGGGCTAAATGCTAGTGATGGCAGCAAACGGGGATGATCCTACTAACACTGCGGTTTTGGGGACACTAATACTAAGGGGGCACTGGTATAGTTTTGTTTGTGATCAATATATTGATCTGTACAAACACTATACTAGCAATGATGGTGATCATGAACCTATAGCGTGAGTATGCGGGCAATCTAACGCTAGCTGACCCAAGCTGGGAGGAACGCTAACTGACCCTGATGCTATTTGACATCACTAGTGACACTAATACAGTGATCAGTGAAAAATACTGTACACTGGCACTGTACTAATGGCACTGGCAGGGGGCAATCAAAGGGTTAAATGTGGCAATCAAGGGGTTAAAAGGTCTCTAACGTGTGTGTGGGTGCAGTGTGCTGCTTTTACTCACGTGTGAGGTCTCTCTCTCCCTGGAACCATTTTGTTCCAGAGAGAAGAACCAGCTAGATCCTGTGTCTGTATTTACAAATACAGGCACAGCTCTGCATCTTCATTCGCTGTAGGAGAGTCCCGGCCAAAATCACTGGCCGAGACCTGCTGACATACACCTCCTACAACGAATGACAGCAGGGGTTAATGGGGGGCGCGCATGCTCTAAACCGGGAAGAGCAAAGTGAGGTATGGGTACGTTGCTTTGCCTGCAGCTACCGCCGGTCAGCAGTACATTGCGGGCAGTGGTTAAAATATCTTGTTGCGTTGCAGTCTGAAATGAAAACAGACAGTTTTTGTTTTATCCATCTGTATTTACTTAGTGCAACTTATAACATCCAAATATAACACCAACAGGTCAGAAAGGAAAAAAAAAAAAATCAAAAACCGAATCACTGAGTTGGAAAAAAGGATCACCCCCTTGTGTCAAGTATATTGTTGCTTTAATTACAGCCTTAAGGCTATGTTCACATTAGCTTTGTCAGCAGGCCTCAGACAGGCATTTGGGAAGCATTTTTTAATGCTCCTCAAATGCCTATGAAAATTCTGCACATGGCAGCACACAGTGCTGTTCACATTGAAGCGTTGGCAGCGCATCGTGGCAAAACTGACACCTCGTGTCTAGTCAGGAGTTGAAGCCTCCCATTCAAGTCTATGGTGCCGCTCCGCAAACGCCTGGCAGTTGCGAAGCAATTTCTGAGCGTTATTACCAGTTAACTTCATTATTGGAGTTTGTGGTGCGGTTCTAACGCTTGGCAAACGCCTATCAACTGCTTCAAAACCGTGCATAGGGCGTTTTGGGAGTGTTTGAGGAGCGTTAAAAACACTTCACAAACGCCTGTCAAACGTTATAGGAGCATTTGGCAAGAGTTAGAAATAAGTCAAGTATGAACGAGCCCTTCGGTTTAATGGGATATGTCTCTACTAACTTTGCACATCTAGACTTTGCAATATTTGCCCACTCTTCTTTGGAGAGCTGCTCTTCGTCTTCAGGTTGCTAGAAAGGTCCCAGGTGAAGTGCACATGGTATCACTCTGCCAACGCTATAGAGGAAGCATCAGCTTATGCGGCTCCTGATCTGTCTGCAGCCACCTGCTTCCTCTGCTGCCAGTGCTATGCACTCTTGCTTTAGGATGGCAGGTCAGCAAGCACAGATTGCAATCAATGGGTTGCCGACCCCAGGCATTCACCTCCCTGGTTTGAGGGCGAGGGCCACATCAGAGGACTCCAACGGCCACAGGTTGAGCACCACTAACCTACCTAAACATTGTTAGTGAACAAGTACACGCTGTCATGGAAATAGTATTACCTGATTGGAGTAGGATAACATGCCCTGCTATACTGCAAAAATGGTATAAGAAACAGGTTTGAGGTGTTGACTTGGCCTCAAAATTCTCCAGATCTCAATTCCTCAAGTATCTGTGGGATGTGCTGGAAAAAAAAAAGTCCAACCCATAGAGGCCCCACCTCATAACTTAAAGGATCTGCTACTGACAGCTTGGTGCCAGATACCACAGAATACCTTCAGAAGCCCAGTGGAGTCCATGCTTCGATTGGTCAGGGCTGTTTGGCCAACAAAATGGGGACCTACTCAACAAGAGGTGGGCAGGCAAAATGTTATGGCTGATCAGTGCATAATGTACAGAAATGGATAAAGGGCAGGTATGTCTGGAGGCAGTCCACTCCTCTCTAAATGCAGAGTCGCACACCAGAAGCTTAGTAAAGCACAATGACAGCTGAAGGCGTCCAATGTGTCCCCACGTAAATGCTTTCTGGAAACAGCATGGGAACATGAACACTTTCAGCTACTATTGTGCTTTGCTGGGCTTTAAGTGTGTGCCTGCACCTTTAGAGAAGAATTAGTTGCCTCTAGGCATACCTGCCTTTAATTTATCCATTGCAATATTTACTCCAATATGGAAACTCTCAAATATAAAAGAATTAAACTGAGTATATACACCAAGTTTGCTTTAGCAGCTGTTGGCTTGTAGTTGTCAATGGTAGTTCACTGATTCTTCCTGTCAGTATATCCACTTGCCCTTATATCCCATACAGGCAAGCATATATACTGACAGGTCTGCTGATCGCTGGTGCAATGCTTTACAGGCTCCTGCAACAAAAACAAATGCACTTTTTTACCTGCAAACAAATGTGCATTTATTTTTTTTTGTCAAAAGGTGAACTTATCCTTTAAAACTGCACTTTACAGAGACAAGGCAGTGCGCTTTCACATATATTTGTAAAAATGCTTCAAATAAAACTTCTGTTTTTAACGCAAATTATTAACCCCCCTGGAGGTATTCCAGAATGCAGCTCGGGGTTAAGTTTCAGTACCAGAAGCGGTGGCCCTCGAGCTACACTCGCGATTAACCTGCAGTGTTGCTCTATGATCCCCGTTTCACTTACCTTGTCCTGCACTCCCGCGATGTCCCCCCTGCAGCATCCCTGGCCATGTCATCCGGCCGATGTCGTCTTCCGGGTTCCATTCCCGTCGGGATGTATGGGGGACGGAACCGGCGGGAAATTCAAAAATGTAAAAATGTGACATTCACTAAATACACTAAAATCTGATAGTATTCCATTACTGTATCAAACCATTTCACATACATTTTGTCCCTACTGCTTTGTCCTGTGCCCTGCCTGCATTTTTACTGTTCTTTCTGCCAGGAAACTGAGAAACGTCCATGGAGTCCAAAAAGCATCCATTTAGGTCAAAAGCGGTTTTAGACCAGCTAGAGAACAGTGATAGTAAATTAGAACCACTTGCAGAATTGAGTGATGATTTGTGGGGAAATTCGTCATCAAACACTGAAAACAATTCTGCGACTGAGCTCAGTGATGTGGGAACTTGGCGCTCTATTACAAATTTCAGTGTTTTTTGTTTGATTACATTATTGAATTACATTTATCATTATATTATTTTTATGTTTACATTATAATTTATGATTTAGTGTTTCAAGTTTTATCATACCCGGGATGTTTACTAGACTCTTGTTCGGACAAATTTCAGTGGGTTATTCCTAAGAATTACAGGCCTACAATAAAAAAACAAGATATTCCCATGCAAAAAAATTTACCGCTTTGAGCACAGAAATACTGACATAATCAGACCGCTAGGGAGGTTAAAACAGTATTTTTTTTTTTCTGGATAGCTGGTAAGTGCCCTTTTAATTTAGCAGTGATTGTCAGAGAATTCACTGGCATAAAATTCATGACCTTGTGCCTTCTTAGCAAACACCAGAGTGATCTACAAATGTAAAGCAGCACTAGGTACAAGCTAAGCTTTCATTATTCCATTTGTAATACTAAATACACCACTAGGTCTGTCTGCTTTAAAACACACACGACCACATTAAAAAAACAAAAAACAATTATAAACGCAGTACTGACAAGAATGCGTTTTTCTTTTGTTTTTTTGTGTTTTTAACAGATCTTTGTTTTGTAGGAGCCTATGCACACGGCGTGTAAAAAGATCAGTAAACTTGGACGCCATTCAGATCAATAAAATCAAAACAGAAAAACATGTCCAAGGTCAGTAATTTGTGTGTGCATACGTATAAAACACGTGCAAATGCAAACACACATACATTTAAATGGAATGAAAGTAAAAATGTATGTGTCTAAATGCTGTATTGACATTTGAATGTCTGAGTGTATAAATGCAAGCATTTTACAGACACATTTCATGCTTTTTTTTCCCTTACACCTTTCTGCCAGCAAGATCATGTTTAGATGATTAGCAATTTCATAACAGCCGTGTGCTCGTACTCTTATAATGTAGTCCACTTCACAAGTCAAACCCCTAACGTACATTATTTTTCATGAAAGTGGTTGTAAACCAATACATATATCCACTGTGACTAGCCTCCGGTGATACACAGAGATGAAACAAATCCTCCTACATAAGCTGTACCTGTTTGTCTGCAGGCTCCTAAAACACACACACTGAAGGCTATTTCCAAGCTTCCAGTCGGAAGGGGGAGTTGGGGGTTCTGACAACACACAGGGCATAGCACAAAGCTGAGTGTAATCTGACACCTGAGTGGTGGGAATGTAAATACCCCCCTATACAGTCTCATAGGGAAACATGCAAGCTGAGGCTACTGTGTACTGGAAGGGGGGAAAAGCCATCTTCCTGGACTGTCCAGTTAAACTGTCAGGAAGGATACGCTTTGCTCATTTTTCATTTCAGAGGCTTACAACCACTTTAAAAGTGGAGTTCCACCCAAAAGGGGAAGATCCACTTTAAGTCTTTATCCTCCGCTTTTTGTTAAAGATTGGCACCTTTGGGGAGCGGGTACCCAAATTTTGACAGGTACCCGCTGCCACTTCTGCTGCATTCGCCTGGGCGATCAGAAGTGGAAGTTGTTTCTCCTCCCTCCCCATAGTCTTCTCGGACATGCGACAGGTCCCAGAAGACTACGGGGCCATTCACAAAGAGCAGCGCTTCTCGCGCATGCGCAGTGGGCACCAGGCTGTGAAGCCGCAAGCTGTCACAGCCGTGTGCACACACTGAAGATGCCTGCGCCAGGGAGAGAAGACAGCCAGTAAAACCAGCCGTGGTGAGGACACTGTTGAACTGAGGGACAGGTAAGTGTCTGTATTTTAAAAGTCAGCAGCTACAGTTTTTGTAGCTGTTGACTTTTTCAGCCGGAACTCCGCTTTAAGCATAAAAATGCTGTGTCACATTTTCAATATCATAATACTTATTCTGATGTAAATAATACTATGCACACCAAAATATGAGTTTAGGATATTACAGTATGATGTAAGTATTCCTAATTCAACATATATTTGGAATGATAACATTTAGAAGCATTTTTTTCTTGCAGTAATATGCTAAATAATTTTCACACCAGCAGAGATTTCTCGGTTGATTTGAAAAGCTGCTCCAAGGTAGTAAACTGTGACAGAGAACATTAAAATCATTTGAATATCTACCACGATTAAGAACTAAATTCAAGGCACTGCATAAACAGCACAAATTATTTTGTTAACTGAAAGGCCATGTATAGAGGCAAATCAAAACTTACATGTTTTTCTCTACAAATTCCAGCCAGGACTTTAATGGCTGCAATCTAGTCCATACTAATGCCTCCATGTTGGTCACTTAAAGCTGGGCATACATGTATCGAAATTTGTCTAGTTCAGCAGGAACCAGATGAATTTTAATTTGTGTGTAGCCCTGTCTGTTTAGACTAACTTCTGTTGAGCAATCTTGCTGGAAAACCAGCAATTAGGTGCAGATCAGTGTATTCTGATGGGAATGCCGCTGTCAGAACCAAAAGTGTTGCAAATGCTTCATGAATTTATCACAATACATAGTTACATAGTTAGTCTGGCTGAAAAAAGACAAAAGTCCATCCAGTTCAACAATTAAAGAAAAAAAAAAAAAAAAAAAACGTTGTATACTCAGTTGGTCCAGAGGAAGGCAAAAAAACCCAGCAAAGCATGATCCAATTTGCTCCTGCAGGAAAAAACAAATTCCTGCCTGATCCCCCGAGAGGTAATCAAATACTACCAGGATCAACTTTACCTATAAATGTTAGTATCCAGTTATATTCTATGTATCTAAGAAATAATCCAGGACTTTTTTATCCACTGAGGTGGCCAGAACCAACTCTTGAGGGAGTCTATTCCACATTTTCACAGCTCTCACTGTGAAGAACCCTTTGTGTTTGCAGACTAAATTTGTTTTCCTCCAGATGTAAAGAGTACCTTCTTGTCCTCTGTGATGACCTCAGGGTAAATAGCTCTACACCGAGTTCAATATATGAACCACTGATGTATTTATACAGGTTGATCATCTCCCCCCTTAATCTCCTCTTCTCAAGAGAGAATAAATTCAGTTCCTCTAATCTTTCCTCATAGCTGAGCTCCTCCATGCCTCTTATAAGTTTGCTTGCCCTTCTCTGTACTTTCTCCAGTTCCCCAATGTTCTTTTTGTGAATCGGTGCCCAAAACTGAACTGCATATTCCAGATGAGGTGTTACTAATGATTTGCACAGGGGTAATATGATATCTCTCTCTCTGGAGTCTATACCTCTTTGCATACAAGAGAGGATTTTGCTCGCTTTAGAAACTGAAGCTTGGTATTGCATGCCATTACTAAGCTTGAGATCTACCAGAACTCCCAGATCCTTCACCATTGATTCCCCCCAGTTGTATTCCCCCTAGGATGCATGCATATTCTTAGCCCTCAAGTGCATAACCTTACATTTATCAACATTAAACCTCATTTGCCACAGTTGCCCAATTAAACAGTGCATTGAGGTCGGCTTGTAAATTGGAGACATCCTGTAAGGACGTTATTCCACTGCACAGCTTGGTGTCATCTGCAAAAACTGAAATGGAATTAATAATCCCAGATCCTATACGGTTTATAAAATATATTAAAAAGTAAGGGTCCCAACACTGAACCTTGGGGTACACCGACAACCCTAGACCACTCAGAGTATGAATCATTAACCACTAATCTTTGAATACGATCTTTTAGCCAGTTTTCTAACCATTTACAGATTTTTCCAAGCCTGTAGACTTTACTTTACACATTACCCATGTGTGGGGAACTGTGGCAAACGTTTTTGCAACATCCAAGTATACCACGTCCACTGCCACCCCTCTGTCCAAGGTTTTGCTCACCTCCTCAAAAACAAATCAGATTTGTTTAACAACTTCTATCTTTCATGAATCCATGCTGTCTGTTGCTTAAAATATTTTTTTCCAGCAAGAACTTATCTATGTGGTCATTTATTAAACTCTCCTGTATCTTTCCAACTATAGAAGTTAAACTAACAGGTCTATAATTACTTGGTAAAGATTTTGACCCCTTTTTAAATATTGGCACCACATTGGCCTTATGCCAGTCCAGTGGTACTATGCCAGTCATTAAAGAGTCCCTAAAAATTAGAAACAATGGCTTTAAAATGACAGAGCTCAATTCTTTAAGGACCCGTGGGAGTATGCCATCTGGTCCAGGTGCTTTATTCACCTTTATACTATCTAAATATTTTTGGATCATATCAATTGTGAGCCAATGTGGATCATCTGGAGCTGTGTCAATACCATGCCCATTATGGACAAGATCTCCCCCATGTTCCTTTGTATACACAGAACTGAAGAAGGTATTAAATAGATTTGCCTTCTCTTTGTCCCCAGTCACCCACTCTAGATTATTTTGTAAAGGGCCTACATGCTCGAACTGGACCTTTTTACTATTAATATATCTGAATAATTTCTGGGCGTTGGTCCTGATATCATTTGCAATCTGTCATTCAGTTTATATTTTTGTGGCCTCGCTTTCCTTTTTGCATATTCTGTTATATTCTTTGTAATGTTTAAACGATTATAGCGTTCCTTCATTTTTATATTTAATAAAAGCTCTTTTCCTATTATCTATAGATTTTTTAACTTTGGCCGTAAGCCATATAGGTTTGATTTTTAGCCTTTTAAACTTGTTGTCCATGGGAATATATTTTGCAGTGTTGTTCACATACAGTCTTTTTGAATAACCCCCATTTCTGTGTTGTGTTCATCAATGCCAATATTCCCTCCCAGTCTAAGTCTTGGAGAGCAACTCTCAGCCTTGGAAAATTAGCTCTCTTAAAATTGAGCATTTTCATTTTTCCCATATGTGCTCGCTGTTTACAGCTAACAATAAATGAAATCATGTTATGGTCACTGCTACCCAGATGTTCTTTTATATGGACATGTGTAATAAGCTCTGCATGGTTTGAGATACAGGAGAGGGATTAACACCAGAAACATTTTGCAGCAGCTTTATTAAATTCCCCCCATTATGTTTTGACAGCAGGTTTCACTGCTAACCGAGAAATATTTTCCACCATGTTCCCTCGAGAGAGAAAAAAAAAAAAGCTGAAAAGGTTAAAGCAACATAGCTATGTGTCCTGTAATTTACTATTTAAAAGTAACTGTTATATGTAGATGGGTTAAAAAGGATCTACTCTGGTTGCTAAATATGTGAGGTTCGCCACATTTTTTATATTACCAAATCTAGAACCCACTGATCAAAATAATGTACTGGGAGGTGTAGATAAAATAGTTTGTTGCAGGGGTTTCCTATGATCTAAAATTATTTAAGGGATTTCCCCAGTTAAAAGAGGTTACGAAAGCTTGTCCGAATCAATGAGATAGATGTATATGAAAAGCATGCAAGACCCTTTCACACATGTATACCTGCAACAACCTATGTACAGTATTCCATTTTCTGCATATTACCTTGGGTTTAGAAAGCACTGCTCTGCATATTATACCACCAGGCACATTTTTCACATCAAACAAGTTTTTGTATAACTTAATGTGCCAAAAAAAAAATAAAATGTTCCCACAACAAAGTACAGTAGTAAAGGGTTTTACAAGGGGGCTGCAAGCATACATTTGCAAACAGCATGCAAGTCAGAGGAATAAAGCTTCTGTGCCATTTCTGAAGTGCACAGCATTTGAAAGAAGTATAATGCGAACTAGTAAAGGGTCTTTGAATGCCTTAACAGCTCACTGCAGGTCATTTCGCTTTCAAAAAGCACAAAACTTTCCCATATGCACTTCCTGGCCTTAAATTTAATAGCAATTGCTGTGGTGCTCTAAGAATGGAGACCCTATGTGTTAACTCCTAGGGCGCTGACAGTACGCAAATATATGGCCTCTCGGCAGCTGGGCCTTGATGGCTGCATATTTGCCTTGCGCGCTCCTGGCACATTTACTGGCGCCTCACGGAGCTTTCCAATCATTTGACCACTGACAGCCATTCATGACAATCATGTGACCCTAACCCCCCCCCCCCTGTATCATGTGCCTGGCATTGCCAGCAATCACAGAATATTGTCTGCAGTGTTGAGAAGAGTTTACTCCTCAGGCCACTTATGTATCCAATGTGAAACACAAGTACAACAAGGAGCCAAAACTGCGTGTCCATTACAATTAAAGGTTTAGGATTCAGTAATGTAGATAAAAAGCTAAAACTTTTGAAGAGTTAATCCTCTGTTAGTCTGTATTTTTTGTCATCTGTGTTCCAGTGGGAAGATTTCCCTTTACTTCTTGATCCATATACACAGCAAGAAGCAAGTGATCCCTATTGGAAAATTCTACTCTATTCCTGTTCTGGAGACAACTCAAAATTTGGGGATTTTCCTATTACTTTAGTCCAAGTGGTAATGGTTATGAAGAGAAATAGAGAGGCCAAATCTTCCCAGTGACAGAAAAAAAAAAAAAAAAATTGCCAGAATGTATAGCTCCTCACCCTACCACACCCCCCCCCCCCCCAAAAAAAAAAAAAACTGCTTAAGGTTTTATTCTCTAACCACAGTTCACTCAGACTCCATTGTGTACATGGCCATCGAACCACAGTTCACCCAGAAAAAAGTGAAAATATTGGGTATTAACTTACCACATTGAACTCTAGGTTTTTATCAACCCATTCCTTAGCTTCCTTGAATTCATCTTTCATTCCCATGATAAACAGCGTGTCCAGAGAATCTACAATTGTCGCTCCTTGGATGCTGCCTGAAACCAAGCAGATAATTGTCACATAATTGGCATTCAGAACATCCATACCATTACCTCTAATTTACATAGCTTTTAAAACAAAAATGTATGAGAAGTCAATCATTCTATTATATAATAAAATGTTACAAGTTTTATAACATTTATTTATATTCATATTATAAATTGTACCTTTTTATAGGCCACATAAGGGAGCTTGTATTTAACCACTTATAGATTATTAAATAAAACCAACCCTTTACTTATGAAGAAATGGTCAATCTACAGCATGACAGCAATACTTGGGTACAAGCACATATCTGGATAGTAACTTCAGCAATCGTCGGTAGCTAAAGTCCAGTGCTCTGATATACAAAGTTCCTCATTTATAGTCCCATGGTCAGTTATAAAGCCGTGAAATGGCTGTACAGAATAGAATCACATTTCAGACTTCACAAAAATATACTGGCAGGTAATATTGCTCACACATACACAGATCAGCCAAAACACTATGTCCACTGACAGGTGAAGTAAATAATATTAACTTGTTACAATGGCATCTGAAGGTAGATGGGATATATTACACAGCAAGTGAACATGTTGTCCCTGAAGTTTATGCGTTGAAAGCAGAAGAAAATGGGCAAGCATAAGGGTTTGAGCGAATTTGCCAAAGAACAAATTGTAATGGCTAGACAACTGGGTCAGAGCAACTCAAAATTTGCTAAATCTTGTGGGATGCCCCCAGTCTGCAGTGGTCAGGATCTACCAAAAGTGGTCCAAGAATAATCAGCAAACCGGCGCAGGGTTATGGATGGTCAAGGCTCATTGATGTACGTGGGGAGCAAAGGTTGGCTGTGTAGTCCAATCCAAACGTTGTCCTACTATAGCTCAAATTTGATAACAATAATGCTAGTTCTGATAGAAAGGTGTCAGAAACCACAGTGCATAGCAGGTGGTTGTGTATGGGGCTGCTGGTCCTGGTACCCACGCTGACGCTTTTCCACAGCCAAAAGTGCCAAAATGGGCACGAGAATTATAACTGGACCACAAAAGCAATGGAAAAAGGTAGCTCTACTGATGAATTCAAGAATGGTTCAAGGAACATGACAAGTTAAGTGTGCATTCAGTAGAAAACTGTGAGCAGACAGGTAAATGTTTGTTATTGCAGAACAGACATTGCATGTCTCTTCTGCAATCAAAAGATTCCTGCTTGCAGTTTTTCTTTGTTATATTTAGTTCTACTTAAATTAGCTCTCAACTTAAGGGCACTGGACAAAGACCCAGGGGTTGTGAGATATGTAGTTTCTTCACAGGAAGTATCTGTTCTTGGACTACAGACAGAATTTATGCACAAACAAAAACCACTGACACCAGTATGTGAAGATTCACAACACTAGGCTATAGGTACAAGACAACAAATGACACCATAGAACTACATGTTTAATGCACACCTTATGCTGGTGAAAACAGAAGGTGCAAGTGGGAAGGTTTAAAATGCTGTTAAGTTAAAGAACAACTTCTCCTAAAAGGGAAGTTCTGTTTTTCCTCAAACCCCCGTGACTACTGTTGAATTTTTTTTTGTTGTTTTTTTTCTTGGAGCAGGTACCCATTTCTGAAAGGTACCTGCTCCACCTCTGCCTGGGTGACATGTCACTTGTCTCAAGAGGCTGTGGGTCCATTGAGAAAGTGCCTTGTTGCTTGTGCATGCTCATTGGGAAGCCACAGTCAGCTTCCCAAAGACTAGTGTAGAACCATCTCAGTTGAGGACAGCGCTGTAACCCTGGAATGGCAAATGCAATAAAAGTAAGCAGCTACAGTATTTGGAGCTGCTGACTCAAACTTTATTTTCCAGGGGAAACTCCTCTTCATGGTTACACTTCACTACTGATTTATTTTGTACAAATCTCGCACGGCATAGCTGCCATTTTTTGCTCCCTGTGCACTGTAGCCAGCAGCATAATAATGAGCATTTACATTGCATTACCACAAAGTTTTTTTGTTGCCAAGTAATTCACTGGTCATTACCTTTGGTCTAAAGCTTAAAAGCTGATAAATCAACAAATCAAAGCTCTGTCAAACTAGCATAGGAAATAGTGTTTAAGCCAATTAAAACAGGAAGAGCGATGCTATGAACACACGTGCCAAACACATTCTGCCTGCAAATTGATTTTTATGCAGAAGTAGCCCCTGGCTGTACTCTAAAGGGATAAAGCGGTGAGCACATTTATATGATTTTTAATAATAATCAATTACATTAACAAGTGTCTAAATGTACCGATTAACAATACCCTTCAGTCTCTTTCACAGTAAAGTGTTCACTTAACCTTGGCAGAGAAGATCCTAACAGGTATGGGTACAGTAAGCTCATTGTGAATATGAACTGTATGAATTGTATTCTTCATTTGTATTACCCTTACAATGCACCAAGGAAACAAAGTGATGATCTTCAACATAGACAAGGATTAAAGAATTATATCATTTATAAACAACCCCATAACCCAATGTTTCCAGTGTAGACTTAAATTGGCTTGCCATTTGCTAAAAACCCAAATATTTCAATTAGATGCACTATATTGCCAAAAGTATTGGGACGCGTGCCTTTACATGCACATGAACATTAATAGTCCATAGGGTTCAATATTGAGTTGACCCACCTTTGCAGCTATAACAACTTCAACTCTTCTGGGAAATTTGTCCACAATGTTCAGGAGTGTGTCTATGGGAATGTTTAACCATTCTTTCAGAAGTGCATTTGTGAGGTCAGGCACTGATGTCGGACAAGAAGGCCTGTCTCGCAGTCTCCGCTCAAATTCATTCCAAAGGTGTTCTATCGAGTTGAAGTGAGGACATCCATATCTTTATGGACCTTGGTTTGTGCACTGGTGTGCAGGCACGTTGGAACAGGAAGGAGCCATCCCCAAACTGTTCTCACAAAGTTGGGAGCATGAAATTGTCCAAAATGTCTGGGTATGCTGACGCCTTTCACTGGAACTAAGGGGGGATGCACAACCCTTGAAAAATAACCTTACACTAGAATCCCCTCTTTACCAAATTTTATACACTTGGCACAATGTAGTCAGGCAAGGACTGTTCTCCTGGAAACCACCAAACCCAGACACATCCATAGGATTGCCAAACAAAGAAGCGTGATTCATCACACCAGAGAACATGTCTCTACCTCTGTAGAGTAAAGCGGTGGCATGCTTTACACTACTGCATCTGACACTTTGCATTGCACTTGGTGATGTAAGGCTTGGATGCAGCTTGGCCATGGAAACCCATTCC